>NC_137636.1:29073109-29298109 GCF_963383615.2 Lipophrys pholis | reverse complement strand
CATGACTATTCCCCTGGACGCCTGAGCACTGCATCCTTACATGAGGATTAAAATGTATACACTCACAGGTGCACGACACAATTTAAAGTTAATTCTGCGATTAAACAGCTTTGCTGCCAGCTGCAATCAGTTAAAGCACCAGTAAGTTCGTCTTAACACCTGGAAGTATGTGCAGTTTGAATGTCTCATATGAAGGTTTGAGACAGTATATCATAGTTATTTCACAGAAATACAAACAGGTATGGCTTTATTGGTTAGATCTGAGTGATGGGATTTGTCGATTATTGGTACTGAGTTTGAAAAGGACACTGGCTTCTCCGTAACTCCACTATCACTACAGTGAGGCTTAACATACTTAAGTTATTTTGGTCTTAAAGCTGCTGCATCCATCCACAATCTTATTATTTGAATTCACATACTAGATGTTGCTTGTTTCCTGTGCCAGTAAGTCCAAATGAAAGCACAACATGTGGCTTTGAGTAACGGAGAGGAAGAAGTTCTGTCTTGGTCAGCAGAAACAACTTTTCTGGAGTTGTGCCGTCACGAAAGTGCACACACGATTTAACATAACAAACAACTTAACAATGACTGAACATAAGAGGTGCTTGAAGGCAGTTTTCGCAGCCTTCATGCAGAGCCAGGCAAGCTGTTTTTGCCTGTTTGCAGTCCTTCTGCTATGCTAAGCTAAGCAGGGGTTGGCTCCGGATGCATATTTACTACATAAATATCAACATGGTATCAATTATCTCATCTGATTCTCTGCAGGAAGACAAACAAAACAAGGCTGCTGTTTGACTACTTTCACACCATGCTACTTCTATGCTATGAAAATATTTTATGTGATCTATTAACTTTGTCCAGGCGTCACTTTTAAAGCCCCGGGACAAAGACCTAAATAAAATCGCCTCATCCTTTCAACCTCACCTCCATCAGGAAGACGTTGTTTTTCCTGGCTGCAGCGACAAGGTCGTTCACCTGCCTGGAGTTCATAGCAAAGGGTTTCTCACACAGTACATTTTTCCCGGCATTGAGGAACAGCAGGCCCACTCGCCAGTGTTCAGTGTGCAGCACCCCGACGTACACGATGTCTGTGAGGACACAAGTTCTTCAAACAGCAACACCCGCACACACCATTACCCACACCAGTGCTGCCAGGTTGCGTCCAACTCTCAACTCACCAACGTCTGGGTCTTTGGCCAGCTCCTCATAGCTGCCATAAGCCTTTGGAATACCGTGTTTCTTGCCGAAATCCTTGGCACGCTGCAAACTCCTTGATGCAATGACCGCTATCTGCACAAACAAGCACAAACCCACATACTCCAACATCGGCGCAAATAATACGCTCCGTGTGACAATCTAGATGCTGTGGGAGTTTGTATTGAGTACCTGGTGATCTCCGGGAGGCAGAGTCTTCATGGCCACGCTGAAGTCGTGGCTTATCTTCCCCGCGCCGCAGAGTCCCCACCGAGTTACCATGTCGAATGGAATGGAAAGTGACAAATGAATGGATTGTGTTGCTTTGGCAAAGATCTGAGCTGCTAGCGAGTTGCGACCTTGGACGAGGTTGCACGTTCAGGGGAAGAAACCCACTAAACTGTCATGCCTCAGAGCCAGCGGCGAGAAGGGCTCCTGCATTTATATGCCGGGGAGGCACAATATGTCACCTTCTTCATGCTCCCACCCCGAGGTAGAGGCTGCGACACGCACAAAAACACAGAAAGTGTGTGCGAACACACGTCTTGGTGTGTTGTTGCTGATACAGGCCTTTCAAACCGGACTGAAGTTGTTTTTACCAGTTGTCTCCTGCACTCTTTAACAGAAGTATCATTGGGGTACTTGTCCATCATTAACATGCTGAATAGAAGAAAAAAAACAAAAACTAAACGCCGTTTAATGTCAGGGCAAGGGTTCACCTTAGCTGTATAGGTCAGCACCTTTCCATGGTAGTGCAGGTCAAGTACTGAAAGCAGGAGGTGCTTTTGTTTCCCGCTGGGAGAGAAACTGATTAACCTGCGATGGTCTGACAGCCATACAGAGGCCAATGATTAAACCAGGGTCTCGTGGGGGTTGCTGGAATAAACAGATATGCTGGATTCACAGAATGCTCATGGAGCCCAACGCAGGGCAATTTAACTGACCAGTAAGCTGAGCCAGGATGACTGTGGAAAAGCATCAGCTCACTTGCCCTTGAGCTAAATACTATCTGTTCAGGCAGACAGGCGGTTGTGTAAACTTCCTGCCGCTTGCTGCCAGTAGAGGACACTGTGTTGTCAGCAGAGTTTACTGTCTCCCTCACATGCTCTGAGGATTTGGCATGGCTCATTGAGAGAAATTATATACAGGTCTGCAAAATCAGGTGAGAGTACCTGACAGAGGTTGAGCAGAAGTTGCAGATTAGTGAGAATTAGTCTAGTTACAGACCAAAACACTCCTCAATTGTTTTATATCATGCCTGCAATAAGTGTGTATTTGCACCATTGATTATACCAGTGAAGAGAGAATTCAGTTCTGTCCTCCTCAAAGTTTGAATATTTTGGCTCCGTAATTCCAGTCCTGGGAATAAATCTCCCTTTCATTCTGGGGCAGAGTGGTGATTGGATTGACATGTGAAAGCAGTGTCAGCAACATCTTCATTATGAAAGCGACAGGAATTTTATCAATGACTCTCCTCGCTGGCTGCTCTCCCTTTGTATTTCACTTCCAAATGAATTCTGGGAGCTGTGTGCCGTTGTCATAACAACAAGGTACCAGCTGGGCAATTTGTATGCAAATGACATTGGGCTTGGCCTCTTATCCCTACCTATACCACAAGGCCCTGCTGGCCATGGGAATGAGTAATTTCACAAAAAGAAAAAAACTTGTTTGAGGGTAAAACATATTGATGACATCACCACACGTGTGATCGGGGGCGGTTGAAAGGTGACAGGAGGTTGCATTGCAAAAGCTGCTTTGTGGATTGGTTTGAAGCAATGAATCGGTTCCGTGCTGCTTGACTTGATCGCCAGCTGACAGTCAGGGAAAAAGCAGAGGCTCAGGTGGTCAGAGGAGCGTGTACTGGACAGGATTTATTTGGGACACCTCACTAGGACCATCCCCACCCTCACTTCACCCTCACACCCTGGACGCCACCTCGATTGAACCATAATTGCTCAATTTCCAATGTAATCTGAAAACTGTAGTTTTTCCACTTCCTTCTCCTTGCTCTCTCAAGGTCATGAAGGAAATAAGACCGTACAAGGAGTCAGCTCTTGCCTTTAATGAAGAGGAAGCGACGAGTGTCCGGCACACGTTGGAAGATGTGGATTCTGCCTCTGCTGAGCCGAGCCCAGGGATGGAGGCGGGAAAGTGAAGACGGCTGATGAGCCGAGTCATTCAGAAACCTGGCATGCGGAAGGAAGCGGGCGCCTCATTAATTCAGCATGGCCGGGACGATTGCCTTCCACTCCTATCACTTCTCACTGTCTTTATCTGATTAAGAATTCATGCATCATCTCTTGTCTGCACTCCTATTCCACCAGGACGTGAAAGAAAAGTCACATGACTGATCACAAGTTTCCTTCTCGGGGGAAGATATTTGGCCTGTGAAGGTGGCTGATTACAGCAGACAGTTTGGTTTCACACGTTGTCATGTCATTTCATTTGTGTATCTTGCTGTCAGACTCACTTTACCCTCTCTTTGTCATTGACCCCAGCAGTGGACGAGTAACACATTATTGCACCCTCATGATTGGAAATATCAAGTTGTTTTTAAAAAAAAAAAAAAAGGTCTTACACTTCTTTTATTTGATTAAAACATCAATATTTTATCACTTTTTAACAAAAGCATCTCTAGCCGTTGTTACCTTGTGAGAGCTCTGTATTTCATCAGCACATCTGACTTGATGGGAAATAAAAAATGACCAGAGAGACCTAATAATTGATGTAGATTTGCCCCCCCCCCCCCCCCCCCGAGCCGTCGGTGGAAGTGGGAGAGCAATCTTAGTGGTGTGTATGGGTTTTATTTATTTTGCTTTTTTTTTTTTGTTTAGGTGGGAGAGAAGACGTGTCGCTGCAGTTATGGGAGCACCATCACTCCTTCATCTGCGTTTCAAGGTCACTGCAGAGGAAGGGTGACAGGCTAGACGAGTGCCAGGAGGTGCCAGCCATTTTGAGGCTGGGAGCCTGATGAATCTATGGACGGAGAGAGAAGTGTGTGGCAAGGACTAATAAGTCATTCTGTCAATGCTACAGTGCTCTGATGTGTAAGGCAGGGTTATATATTCATATTTAGATGTGTATTTATTTATTTTTATGTCCAGGAGAAAGAAAAACAAAAACAGGGTGGCAGAGGGACACTGAAAGGATCAAGCAGAAACAGGACCCTTTTGAGCTGCCCAGCATTGTGCCGGCCCCTTTGAGAGTCCTATCTTTGTCAGCAGCACGCACACACTGGGAGGATGAGGAGTGGAGCAGGAGGAGGAGGAGGGGGAGCAGGAGGAGGAGGAGGAGGAGGGCCTGAGCTGACTTGGCAGCCCTTTATCTGGATGTTACTGTTGACGGGGAGCGGGTCAGGGTACAGAGGGAGTACAGTGATACACAAAACTATTACATCAAGTGCATTCATTCATTTGGAGACAATGTCTTTTGCATTGTCATTTTCAGTTGTTTCCAACCCTCACCCTAACCCCAGTTTTTTTTTTTATAATTTTACATTTATTTTACCAGAAAAACCTTGCTGAGATTAAATATCTGTCTTTCAAGAGTGTCCCGGCCAAGACAGGCAGCAGTACATTAAAGTTTCAGACAAAAGTGGCACATCAAACACACAAAACATATAAGAAAAATGTAAATATGTTAAAAAAAAAATTTGCTAAACAAAAAACTGACCATAAATTAAAATTAACCCCATTATTTAAAAAAAACTGCAGACTGATGTGACTGTCTCCAAGTCACGAAGCCACTTTTTAAAACAATACATTAAATCCAGGTTTTTGAGTCAAAGGTGTTTTTTGTTGTTCGTTCCAAGCAGATGAAGCCGCAAACCTGAACGCTTTTGTTTTCTCCAGTTCAGTCAGGACTTTAGGAACAGAAAGTAGAGATCCTGCGAGGGAAGGAGTGTTTCTGTGACTTATGTAGGTTTGAAGGTCGGATGGGGGCTGACCTAAAACACACTTATAAATAAGAACAGACCAATGATTGAGTGCCATATTAAGAAGACCACTTCAACAGAAGTGTACAGCAGACAATGACATGTCAGACATTTAAAATTCGTCAGAGTTCCATGATAGACCGTAACCAGGAACCGTAAACTACGAGAGGAAGCGTGCATGTACAGAACATCACCATAATCCAGCACAGACATGAATGTGACAGAAACCAGTCTCTTTCTGGATTCAAAAGAAAGATACGATTTCATTCGTAAGGAAAAGCAAGCTGCTGAATTTGAGGAGGGAAAGACAGGGAGTTGTCAAGCAAAATGCCTAAATATTTGTAGGTTGTGACCATTTCGATTTTCAAATATATTCTAATATTTAAAATTAAATATATAGAATGACTTGTCTCTGGCACCCTGAGAAATTTGACCTGAAGTCCCTTCTCAATCCTCAATAAACAACATGTTATTTTAAACCTGTAAAGGCATGTACCTGTTCACCAAACGTTGCATGAAAGAAAGTAGCTGAGTTTTTCATAACATACAAACTAAAATGTGTCTCTTCTCCTCGCTGTCTTGTTTACATCTAATGGAGTTGAAAGGGGTTTATCCTAGCAACAAATAAAGCCATTTGAGTCGAGGCTCTGCCCCCACAGTGAATGTTTGTTTCTGTTTGAGTCATCAGTACCGTTGGAAAAGGTACTATCTGTCTCCATTAACTGCAGCCTGAATCTAGGGAACACTCTGACTCACTTTCTCCGTTTTCTTATCGTATCTGTCTCACTTAAACACACACACACACACACACACACACACACACACACACACACACACACACACACACACACACACACACACACACACACACACACACACACACACACACACACACACACACACACACACAAACGCAGTAATGTCTCTATTCAGGTCGGGGGTGGCGGCACCTCGTGTGGTGAGACTGCGTGAGACGCCACAGAGTTGATCACTGACCCTCCCCGCTGAGGTTAAAGTGGCAGATACGACGAGCCCGAGGCAGGCATCAGACACCAACTTCTATCTCCCAGCTGATAATGTCCATGTGGGTTTGAGGAATGTCCATTAATGGAGTGTAGATCTGTCACCTAAGTTCTACATGTCCCGTGGCGAGCGCGATGAGAATGTCGCAGAGGTCAAAGAACCCACGATCTCAGGATTTAAAACCTTGTCCATCCATGTGAAGCCCGGTGGTGTTGAACAAGTACAAAACACATAACTGAACCAGAGGGATTTCTAATTTAAGACCTATTTCAAATTATTGTCAAGCAGTACTTCAGTGCCATTTCCTGTGGATTATAGATATCAGTTACTCATCCTCATCACAGTCAAATTCAGATTTCAAACTATTTTTTTTTTCCCTCACTACATGGCAAATCGTCTTCCACCACATGACAGAAAAACTGCTCACTGTGACCAATGTAGCTGCTTCTCCCACCATTTGATTTCCCACTCCATCAGTGGTCTGTATCCCCCCTGTTGGCCAGTCAAGCTGACTTCTCTGCAGGGAGGCCGAAGCCATTACGCAGCCAACACACTCCGCTGCGTCTCCCTGTTTAATTGCCTGATAGGACCTGTGATATTCTTATCAGCCGTCCTGCGGCGGATGGCTGCCGCGAGGGGAGATGTGTGTGTGTGTGTGTGTGTGTGTGTGTGTGTGTGTGTGTGTGTGTGTGTGTGTGTTTACGTGTCATGCCTCGGTACACCTGTGACAAGAGAGCTGCCTGCTTGCTGCAGGAAACTCCGCTGCTGTGCTCCTGCATATCAAAATGTGCGGCCCAGCCTCTCAGCCGTGACATGGCACAGAACATCCACACCTAAATACGGCGTTGGCTTCGATGGCGCGTTATCATTCTGCATCGGGATAATCATGTCTTTGTTCAGTGATATCGCTGACAACATTTTCCCTCCACACATAAGGTGTACGGTTGCTCTCCTGCTATACCAAATTGGCAGATATTTCTCTTGTGGTCGTCAGGTTTGAATATGTGAAATGGAGCTATGACTCCAGGCGGCTATCACTGTTACAGTATGATACAGTTCCAGCCTAGAGACCTAATATACACTGGCTACTATGGCCTGTACACAACACACACACACACCCCTGCCTGCTGTTAGGTTTATTAACTGTATGCTTGTCCACAGCCAGAGTGATTTAAGGCTTTGAAAGGTGAAGAGAAGACGTATCAGTGGTGGAGCCAGGAAGATAGAGGGAAGGAGAGAGAGAGAGAGAGAGAGAGAGAGAGAGAGAGAGAGGGAGAGAAAGAAACAGCACTGGATCTTTATCGGACTTTCTGAGCCTGCTAACAACCAATGGGAGTAAAAAAAAAAGAAACAGGGAAAAGAAAACCAATTCTCTCATTTTTCCAGCTGGGGTTTTGGCGGGGGGGATTAGGAGATGGAATTCACCTTGCTGGGTTTTTCTTTGAGTTCAGTTTTTGTCTTATGTGGGAGTTATTGAATTTGCTCAGCAACTCCCTCCGTTCAACTCACGACATCTCATCTGTGGTCACTCCGTGTGCTGATTGGATGCAGCCAGTTAGTCACACCATCTCGCAAAGCAAGCTCATTGTCTCCTGAAATTGTGTAGGTGTAAAACTGTGACTCCTAGGATAAATCCATGAAAAAAAAAAAAAACGTATTTTCTGTTAAATCCGAGTTTATTTGTTTCAAAGCACATTTTCTATATTTTTCACATTTGTGGAGAATGAATCTCAACGTTACATTAATTATCTTAACATCAACTTCACAAAAGGTTGAGACGAGTTGTTAAATGTAAATAAAACAGGAAGAATAGCCGTTCTAATAATCCTCTATGTCATTCACAGGATGTAAAATTTTATTTCCTAGAAGTAAGAGATTGTACTATTTTTTGAAAGACTATTGAAAGAACAACAAACTTCAAGAAAGTTGTAACAGGGTCGAGTTTTTTCCTTAAGGAAAAAAATGACTTTGACATGAAGAGAACACTGTTTTGGGACACATGTCTATTTGTGGAGAAGGTAAACCTGTTCAGTGCCTGAACTGTAATGCTTACATATAATATAATGTCTGTACCCAGACCAAGATTATCCACAGTGGTTCTGAGCCACTGCAGTGATTTTCAGGGCAGAATTATGCCTATTTCTAAAGACGTGTCGCTTGATGGAATAAAGTTAAAGATAATTAATACTCACCTTCAGCTTTTCCCCTTGCACAGGATCTTCAAAGATTTTGTTTGATATATTATATATGTTATTTCTGGCAATTCCTCATTTCTCTAAACGGTTATGTTCTTAGCCAGTCTTGTCACTGTTAGGTTGTCTCATCAGTATTATTATTATTATTATAATTATTATTATCATTGATACAGTTTTTATTTATTTATTTATTTACATTTTTCATGTCTTGTTTGCCTTTTACCACACTTATTGGAGTCGTGTTGCTGCTAAAATGTAAATCAGCAAACATTTTAACCAAAGTTAGAAGTTGATATATACTGTAGTATACAGTATATATCACTATACTGTATATTCCACTGCATCACATCACATCACAATACTTTGCTTTGTACTGTAAAATTTATATTTTGAAAAGAGAGTGGTTTTGTTGAGTGAATCTCGCTCCGCGAGCTTACTAACCATGACTCACTCTCGGGATAATAAACATTTCCACCTCATTACCTTTGCTGCAGTTTGTGCAGTTCAAGGTGCCAAAATAACTTCATGTTGATCTTTTAACATTGAAAGGTTTTCTGATTCCCTCGCTCCTCTCTTCCTATGATGTCACTTTAAAACCTCCCCATAAAGCTGTATTGTTGCAGCCTGAGGTCTTTGTTAGTTTTTTGTGCGGCAGAAGATAATAAACTGGAAACAGACTGCTCTCCTATAGCACGTTCTCAACTGAGTGATTCTCACACATTCACCCACACGCCAATGGGGCTTATGCAAAGTGATCAAGCAGCTGTCAGGAGCAACTTGGATATTGGTGTCTTGCCCAAGGACACTTTGATATGTGGAGGCAGGGATCAAACTGCTGACCCTGTGATCCCATGATCAAAGGCAGAACTGCTATGCCACCTGAGCCACAGACAAACTGATGGGAAGAAAAATGGGAGGAAAAAAACAAAAAAAACAAAACAAATGCAGAGAGCAAGATTTCATTATCCTCATGCCAGGCCTTATATTACATCTATTTTCTATTCAAAGAATATTTGAGACCTCATAACATTTCAGACATTGCTCTCCATGGGGGTCACACACTTGGCATTCACACTAATTTAATTTGTTGCCCTGCAACAGGTGGAAAATTGTGTTTCTTGTCAAGAGACTGGTGAGTAAAATACATTTAAATTTAGTTTATAGAGCAGAAGTGTCCAGAGCCCGCATATAATACAATCCAATTTATTATCATGTGAAGTGGACAACTGTAAATGTTTGCATTCCTTTAGGGCAAAATAATACAAACGCATCCTAAAAATAATGTAGTTTTTACTAAACCTAAAACAAATTCCCTTTTTTTTCCCCCCTATTTTTTCTATGTTGTGTATAAAAAGCTACTACAACTATTATGAAACAAATACAATAATAAAGAGTAAAACAGTGTAAAATAGAATTTATTGTAAATATGACTCGAAGGGCCTGATTTACTAAGAACCTGCAATTTAAATTGTGTGTTTACGGAGAATAACACACAAAAAAAAAAACATGAAGCAAAGACAGGAATATTTTGATGATTCTTTTGCATAGATTAGAGTGTGTTTACACAAGTACAATGTAAATTTCTGTGTTCATTTGCTTACATTCATCGAGTAATTAGATGGAGCGCGGAGACCCCGCAATCACACAATTGTGGAGTTATTCATGTTGGAGAAGAAATTATCAAACATATTGGAATTTGGACCTTAACACTTAAAATATATTTTAATAAAGTCCACTACCAAAATGATGGCTAAAGGCTGAGCTGGTTTGCACCACACCACATATTTTGTACCTGAAAATCTCCTACATTCATAAAAACAAAAGTGCTTTCAGTCACATTGCATCTTGTACATTGATCAATTAGCGTGAACCTGATGATGCAAATTCATGAAGGAAAATGCCCAAAATGAATGGTGTGTGTTATTTATCTCTCAGGTGGGACAGACTTGTCTCACTTGCCTCATGTTTCATACCACTGGTGTAAATTTTCACACCTTCATTTGCTTCGGGGGGTGTTCACATTCACTTTTGAGACCGGGGGAAAAAAAAAAGAAACGGCTGGAAAATGTCACGCAATTACACCAGCTGCTGCTTTGGGGGCGCTGTTGCCTGAAACAAATCCTGAGGATGTAAAGAAGAAACACGGCTCATTATGGTTTCCGGAAGTCCCGCCCCTTTAGCCCGTGGTGGCGAGACTAATGAGCTCGCGGCTGATGGGTAGCCACAAACAACGGCGATATTTAGTCTTCAGACCAGATATCAATGAGCGCCTCCCTCACTACTTCTTCCTCACTACTTCTTCCTCACTACTTCACGTCAGCCCGAAAAGATATTTTCCCAATTTTTCTTTCTACGTCTGCTTCGCGTGGTCAGCTTTGCTTGGTAACTACCCAGAATGCATTGCACACTACATCACGTCCTCTCACACCACCCACTAGACAGATCGTTTAGAAACAAAGCTAGACCCAGCTTTTCAAGGCGAACTTCACCGGCTCCTGGTCAAGCAAAGAATAATCTACAAAATCCCCCTGTCCAGCTGCATAGTCTATCCGTACAGTATATAAACCTGGCCCCTCCATACCTCTCTGACCTCCTGCATGTTGTCACTCTATCCTGCTCACGCCGATCCTCCGTCTCCATCCACCCCACTGGACCTCAGTCGCTCTGCCCCACCCAGCTCTGGAACTCACTGCCACCTGACCTCCATAACTCTCACACTCTCCCCATCTTCAAATCAAAAATCAAAACTCATCTGTTTATACTCGCCGACCGCGTCACTTTATCCCTCGCTCTCTTTACTGTCGGCTGTTTTGTATCCTCTGTGTTTTATACACTTTTTTCTCTCTTATTTTGCTTTTGTACAGAAACCTTGGGTGTCCTGCAAGGCTCTATGGAATAAGTTTATAATTGTTATTATTTTAAAGTCCCTTTTATTTTAAGTAAGTGCTTTTTTTGAAACAAAACCAGAACCGGGTATTGAAATAAACTTACTTTATCATTACCCTGTTTCCTGTGTCCAGGCTCATACACTCTGCACTCCCAAATACAACCGCTGGCAAAACGTATGGAATCACCAGTCTTGGAGGACAAAATGATGGAATCATGGGAAAAACAAACAAACAAAAAAACACTACAACACACCACTAGTACTTTGTTGCACCACCTCTGGCTTTTATAACAGCTTGCCTTCTCTGAGGCATGGACTTAACAAGTGACAAACAGTACTCTTCATCAATCTGGCTCCAACGTTCTCTGATTGTTGTTGCCAGATCAGCTTTGCAGGTTGGAGCCTTGTCATGGACCATTTTCTTCAATTTCCACCACAGACTTTCAATTGGATTGATATCCAGACTATTTGCAGGCCATGACATTGACCTTACCTGTCTTTTTCTTCAAGGAAAGTTTTCGGTCTACTGCAAGATGCATTATCATCTTGAAAAATGATGTCATCATCCACAAACATCCCCTCAATTGATGGAATAAGAAAAGTCTCCAAAATGTCAACTTGTGCATTTATTGAAGATGTAATGACTGCCATCTCCCCAGTGCCTTTACCTGACATGCAGCCCCATATCATCAATGACTGTGGAAATTTGCATGTTTTCTTCAGGCAGTCGTCTTCATGAATCTCATTTGAACGACACCAAACAAAAGTTCCAGTATCATCACCTTGCCCAATGCAGATTCGCGATTCATCACGGTCATCCACAGTCCACCATTGCTTTTCCTTAGCCCATTTTAACCTTGTTTTTTTTCTGTTTAGATGTTAATGATGGCTTTCGTTTAGAATTCTGTATGTAAATCCCATTTCTTTTATGTGGTTTCTTACAGTTCGGTCACAGACGGTGACTCCAGTTTCCGCCCATTTCTTCCCCATTTGTTTTGCTGTGCATTTTCTAATTTTCAAGACGTATTGCTTTAAGTTTTCTGTCCTGACGCTTTGATGTCTTCCTCGGTCTACCAGTTTGCTTGCCTTTTACAACCTTCCCATGTTGTTTGTACTTGGCAACATTCCGTGATGATTTACCTTCTTTAAGACGTTTGATAATCCTCTCCTTTGTTTCAACTGACATCTCTGGTGTTGGAGCCATGCTTCATGTCAGTCCACTTGGTGCAGCAGCTCTCCAAGGTGTGAGCACTCCTTTTATAAGTGCAGACTAATGAGCAGATTTAATCTGATGCAGGTGTTGGTTTTGGCAATAGAAATTTACAGGGTGATTCCATAATTCTTTCGACAAAATAGAGTGATTCCATATTTTTTTTCCCTCTGCTTGATCTAAAAAAGCAATTGTTATTGACTACCACAATTTTTTTTTTTTTACTTGATTTCTTTTTGTGTTTCTTAAAGCCAGGAGGTTGACATTTTAAATAACTTTAGTTTTGTGGCATGTCTGTGATCTGCTTTTTTTCTACAAAATTAAACAACTGAATGAACATCCTCCAAGACTGGTGATTCCATCATTTTTGCCAGCGGTTGTATACTGCCAAAGAGGCACAGCCATACATACACAAGTACAAGATCCCACAATACACTTCCCCCTCCTCCCTTTTGTCCCCCCCCCCCTCTGTTTTGCTCAGGGGAAGTTGGCACCGTACTGTAACTGTCTATTGAATACACTGCTGGGAGCTATGTGGCGACACAGTGGCACACACAATTGCATGCAATATAAATCTTGCACGTTTTGCAAATGGAATGATTCCCAGAGAAACACCCAAGGAAGAAACATCAAAGGTACAACCGCTCAGAAGGATATACCTCTGCTGATGAAAGTGAGTCATCCTTTCCTCAATTAGCATTCACTTCCTTCCAGTTATGTAAGGACTCTATAGCTGCTGTGAAACCTGCTTCCTGAAACGCTACTTTTGAGGGGGAGGCCCAACTCTACAACTGTGACACATTTCAGGGAAAACAGATCCAGATGCATTAGTCGCTTCAGCAAATCCCCCAATGTGACAGAGATTTATATTTAAGGGGCAAAGCCCTCCGCCTTACTAATTATGACCAATAAAAAGTGGTGGAACTCAGTTATTAAGAGAGGGACTCGATTCTCTAAATGACCAGAGGAGCAATAACAAATGGACATCAACAGAAACGGTTTCCATCGCACTCAAAACCTATCACAGCCACCTCTAAATAAAGAATAATGGCAATAATAGCAATACATTTTTTTAAACTTACTCGGGCTTAGCAGCACAGTGGTTATTAACTCCCCGCTGGGAGCAGCTGTGATCCATGGGTGCTGCTTCAAGGTTGTTAGACGTACATTTGAACAAAACACGATAAGACGCTTTATGGAATATACAGACAAATAAAAATAAACAAAAAAACTCCTCTATTCTCGGCCTGTCCAGGTTTGGCTCCACTGAAATGTTTTACAAGCACAGACTGGAGTCCACCGCTTCTCCCAGAGCCAAACTGGCTCCAGAGAAAAAAGCTGGGAAGCACCAGTGTTGTGGCTCACAATCTTTCCTCACAGCAATTCTGTGAAAAGGCCTTTTCTGTCTGCATGTTCTCCTTTTGTATCTGTGAGTTTTCATTTAAGACTCTGGCTTTCTCCCACAATCCCAAGATATGGATGCCAGGTCAAGTTAAATTGCCTAAGTTAAGTTAAATTAAGCTAAATTTGCACACAAGTGTTTGTTTGTTCGTTTGTATAGGTTCTCTCTGTGACGCAGTAGCGGCCTGTCCTGCTCTTTTCCCAATGTCAGCTGGGATTGGACCAGAACTCTGGGTCTCACACAGAACCTGATTTACTAAAATCCAGAATGTAGCACGCTCACACAAACAGATTGTGCTTGCAGTTTGCATTTATGGGCGAGGAATACCATGAATGAAATAATGCGCAAGCAGGAGTATTTCAGATGAGGGTTTCGTGTTCATTCAGTCTTGTTTACATGACAACGATGGAAACAGTACCATGGCCATGTTCTGCTGCTTCACTTTGCTATAGTATAGACTGATTGGCTGGGGTACTAAGTCCAATCATGTACAAAATGAAATGTGAGTTATTGAATGGCATTATCAAACATATCAGAGTTTATAGGAGAGAGAGAGGAAATGCTATTTGAGAAATGATAAATGATATAGAAATGATATATATATATATATATAGAGAGAGAGAGAGAGAGAGAGAGAGAGAGAGAGAGAGAGAGCGAGAGAGAGAGAGCCATCTGAGAAAATGCCTGTCACTACAATAACAGCATCTCAGTAAATGGTTGACCTGATTTCAACCTTCTTTTCAAACACATTAAAAGCAGACTTTGTTGTGAATCACATTTAACATAGTAAGATTTCCTATTATCCTGAACTCATCCCAGTATCTTTGCACAGTCCAAAGCACACGCCTTCTCCTCCAGTTTACTTAAAGCAAGTGCAAGAAATGAATACTGTGCTATTTAGTACATCTGACCCTGTGTACGCTTTACATATCAAATTTGCAGCCATTGCATGCGTTTAAATCTTTAGATTAGGTCCATAGTCGATAAAATAGTAACTGAAATGCATATAAATGTTCTTTCACTGTCATACATTGAATCATATTTGTTTCTAAACCCTTGGTAAATCTGTGCAACAGTAATTGCAAGCCACACAGTTTCATTTTAAATGACTAAAACAATTTGATATTCTCCCCAGTTGGTTTTCACATTCGTAGCTCTCTGTGTTGACACGGGACTGACCTAAATAGTACAACGCTGCAGTGCTGACAGGCCAAAGGAGAGATTCACTAAATGCCTGAGTGAACTGCACGTCTCCTAAAGCACTCTGTGACTTGAGTCTTTGTGAAGTCGTATTGGCAAAGCAACAAAGTGTCCTTGGCGAGCGGCGCTAAAAAGAGGACCATGTCCTGTCAATAGCTAAGGTCAGCCAACAAATGACTGTTTTATGATTAACACTAAAGGCTAAATCCATCGTGGCAAGCATTATCAATTTTTCTCAAGGTCTCTTCTTCTTGAACTCTGATGTGTTGCTTCCTCACCAGCCCTCCTCCCTAACAACCCCTCTTTGTCAATACAGGTACATCTCAAAACATTTGAATATCATGAAAACGTTCAATATTTCTGGGGTTTTCATTATCTGTAAGCCATAATCATCAAAATGACAAAAAATAAAGGCTTGAGATATTTCAATCTATGTGTATTGAGTCTATATAAAATAGCAGTTTCACTTTCTGAAATGACTGACTGAAAACTTTTTCACGACATTCAGATTCTTTGCGACGTACCTGTATGTTGCTGTTTGTTTACAAGTCTTCCAAGCAGTTTTACAGGAGCTACAGTCAGACATATTTCTGACTCTTTGACACACCAGAGGTGATGAGACAATTTTGATCTTCCATAATAAGAGCTTTTGAGGTGCCCCGCTGATTCTGCATGAAATTAGTGTTTGTATGTGTGACAGTGCTCCTGGACTATATGACGTTACATCACATGCCACTTGACATAATGGGGGTGACTGCCTTCAACAGGCATGAATTCAATTTGAGGTCTCTCACCTTGAAGAATGATCTGAAAATGAACTTCAGGTTAGTACCAGTCGCTCTGGGCACAAGCCTAAAATCCACTACATGAATGACTGCACCCCCCCGGACATTCATTTGCAGGTGAGATGAAGTATGGAGGGCCAGCGTGACATTCAGAACATTGGCTGCCTCCAAATTACTCCTCTTTCCTCTTTCCCCTCCAGAAGACACTCGGCTCAACAGACTGGCTCTTCGAAAAAATTATAATTATGGGAGTCAGTAATGACACTTCAAGCTATCTTAATTATTCTGAACAATGGCTAGCCTTGCACTGCTGTAATTAAGCCTTTCTCCATACATATGGCCAATGATTCAATCCCGCTCCACCAACTGCTTGGACTGCTACAAAAACAAGACTGCATGGCGAAATGTATTCCGCTGCTAATATCTACTGGTTTTCACGGTCACGGTGAAAACGATTAAGGAATGTGTTTATTTTTCTTTGTGATCACTCGCTCTCTTGAGAGGAGCCGTGCGGCAGAGAACACAAGAATCTCCCCAATCAGCCAATCAAGGGGTTCCCTTCTGAAGCTCTGCCGAGGGTTGAGTACCAGGGCCAGTTACTGTCAGAATTTAAAGCCATATGATTTATGATATAGCCACCCCGGTCTGCGTTCTCTCCGTAGTTCAAAGGCTGCTAAAGGCTCAAGGGCACAGGCTAATATGATAAACAGGCCACTGTAGCTCCAGGCTGGAGGGCGTGAGAGGAGCAGCGCTCTCTGCAGTTTACCCTCACCCAGTGAAAAGCCGGTGATGGCAAAGTGGGGGATGCAGCGCCCGCAGAGACGAAGGGAGGAGAAAGGATGTGAGGAAGGGAGCTCCTACTGGGGTAAAGGAGGCGGAGGATGAGGAGGAAGTAGAGGAGAATGGCATTGCAGGGATCACCAGTCACGGAGGATTATAATTGCTAAATATAAGAAAATGTTTTTTTTTCCTCTTTTTCAAATGAGTTCCTCTGGGTTTCTCTTTATATTATTATTTTTAGAAGAAAAAAATGGGGTGGGAGGGTGTGTGTGTGTGTGTGGGGGGGGGGGGGGTTATGAAATATGCAACATTCAGCCATAAAACATGCTGGTATATTCAAATGTATTTGGTGGCTTTGCAAAAAAAAAAAAAAGCTGGGTCTGTTGTGGAAGGAAAATATCAGATTACTGCTCAAAACATGATCAAAACACACCACTGAAAATCACTCTTCTTTAAATGAAAACCCCAAAATAACCACTGGAATATTCGACTGTCCTGCTCACAATCAGTTAAGCGGGGTGGGCAGGTCATACGTGTTTTGGAAAGAGCGGATATCACATTTTGGAATTAATCTCTGCAATTCAATCTCAAGGGCCAATTCAATAAACAGTGTTTAGACATTTTATGAGCATTGAAAGACAGATTTAAGCCTTGCCGGTCAGAAATAGACAGCTCACTGTACCAGGCACAGAGAGTTTGTCTGGAGGAGGGATTCGTTGCACTTAGAAAGAGATATTTAGGGCAGACTGTTAGCAGATGGCAGGGTGACAACTTGAGCCACTGGTTCTTGTGTTGACATATCGCAGTGGGGTCGCAGCTCAAGGCAGCACAGCTCAGTTTCCATTATCACTCAACAGACGACCTGGAAACGGCTCGAAATTGTAAAAAAAAATAAAAAAATTGATTGAATGAATATGCATCAGTTTTCATCATAATCTAGTTTGTGCATCATTTAATTGTTTCCCTCAAGTTGTGTGGTTCAGTCTAATGACAGATTCATTCAATAAGTTCCGCTGAAGTTACATCTACTAGTTATAAGTGAGCTGATAGTAAACACAGACATTGTTTTTGATCTGTTGTTCAGTTATTTTTAACACAGTATAAAATACGGTTTGTGCAGTAATGCGAAACTTGGAAAAACACGGGTTCAAAATAGAGACGGGAATTGAAAATTGTATAAACTCACACACAAAATGTTATACTGCCTCGGTGATTCCATAATGGCATAATGTCAAATATTAAATATCATTGTGCAGTTTTTGGTAAAATGTTGCCTCGGGGCAACAGCTGCATTTTAACAAATTTTGATTATTCAATTTGTGAACAAATTGCATGAAAGTACCCAAACATTATGTGTACTCATTTATTAATGGTTATTTTTTTTTTCCAGATGGAAAAAGTCTATGAATTGAAGTTTCCAGGCTGTTTTAATGGAGGAAAATGGCAAAACTGGTTTTGAATATATCTTCCTGAAAAGATGTGTCCAATTAAAGCATTATTATTGGTTCCCTGTGGCCTTTTCTTGAGTAATTATATTATAATGAACAGCAATCAGTTAAAAAAAGTATTCAAGGTGAAAGTAATGGTGTTGCAGTAACATACAGTATCATTTTATAAGGTGATTTTTTTCCAGTGACTGACTGAATAGAAACATGCAGTGTAATGAAGGACAAATGTGCTTTCACTATATTTAAGTTCCTTTATAACCATACTTCTTTAGTAATACAAAATTTTGTTTCTATGAGAGCTTGAATTATATATTTTCCCAATCCTTTGTGTGCCTTCCAAATCTGATTTTAACATAAAATTAATTTCACAATAGACATAAAAAGGTTCAACTGACAGGAGAGGGAGGCTTGACTGCAGAGCGACACAGTTTAATGAGTGTGACGTCTGTGACTGGGAAAGCTAGTACTGATAAAATAAAAAATATAACACTTATCATGAAATTGACGTAAAGCAGCAGTAAATTACGTTTCACATAAAAAAAAAAATCCTTTTAGAAAAAGATTTGGAAATATTTCATGACGAGAAACATTTAATCCGTGAACCCAGATGTTTATACATTACAATATGCTAGAATTTACTGAATTAAAATTTTCACTCTTATTAAATATCCCTGTCATTCAAATTCTGTGAGTATTTTATTCATTTCTGCCTATAAAAGCAGCATATAAATGTTTAATTTAAATCAAATGTACTTCAATTTGAAGACTTAGATTTAAGCATCACCTTGGGAGTGATACAAGGAATTTCAACGTCGTATTTCAGCATTGAAACTGAATTTCCTAACAACAAAATCAGTTGTAACCACAGTTTATTTATTTCTATTTGTTTGGGGGGGTTTTTTTTGCAAAAGAGTCTTCCTCAGAAGGTCACACAATAAGACTGATGGCGGTCAGCGGTTCAATGCAAAGAAACTAAAACACAATTTAGATTATTTCTGTGGACATTTGCAATTGTTTTGGTCGGTCATATGGGAAGCTCAGAGGGAAATTATCTCTCATGTTGATCTGTTAACTAATGAAATCACCTTCTCTTTGGATCCCACAGTTTATTTCGTATTTCAATTTGGAGATATTCTGGAGAATTCTGACAACTGAGAATTCTGACAACTGCACACTGATGATTTCAGTCATAGATTCTATGCTTGACATCACTTTGTGTGTTTCTTTCCATGAGAAATTACAAAAAAAAAAAAAAAAAGTTAAACACACTAAAGGAACACTGGAATCAAAATGTGAAACACAACAGTGGAACAGAGTCTTCAAAATCCACGATAATACACAAGATGACAAGCACGCTCATTCCCCACTGGGCAAATCACATTTCACATGACTTCTCCTGGAGATTGGAACTATTAACTTGTAGTGTCCCCGAGGTCACATCATCACCTTAACAGCCTTTAATTTGTGAAAGTAACCCACACAGAGTTCTGTCAGCACTTTTCCTCTAAGTAGGGCACATATGGTCCATTTCTGACAATCGTGTTTTTTTTAACAGAGTACTGGGCTTTTTTGGAGTGGGGTGGGGGTGGGGGGGTTTGTGTGTGTGTGGGGGGGGGGGGGGGGGGGGGGCAGTTTGGCAGAGCAAGAGGCGGAGAGGGGACATCAGGTTGGCAACCTGTGGCCATCCTTCTGATGTTACCCATGCGTATGCTTTAATGAACTCAATCCCACGAGGCGCGCGCACACACACACACACACACACACACACACACACACACACACACACACACACACACACACACACACACACACAGAAAAAACTTTCAGCCACGCGTATGAAAAGCTAGAGCATTGCGAAGTTGGCATTTTGACAATATTTGTGAACAGACTGGCAGATGTCAAAAGGCTTTGACGGTGGGGTTTTAGAGGGAGAGGAAAAAAAAACAAAAAAAAATGCTAATGCGGATGTGCTGTAGTTACTGTGTGTGTGTTCCTGAGTGCTCTGGGCCTTGGGCTGCCAAAAAAACTGTAGTGCCATGCCTGCATGCTACAAGCGTGAGAAGATACTGAGAGTAAAAGCATTTTTCTTAAAAAACAAAAGAAACTCAATACAAGAGATTTGTAAGATAGAGAGGAAGAAAGGAGGATGCTGAAAACCTGCTGGTGGCGCATTTCATGTCCTGAATTAATAAAGCAACTCTGTGTTTTGATCCACTGTAGTGCAGATCTTCGATGTTCAGGTCACTGAAGTTTCATCCCTCCGGCCAACTGAAATCCACCCTAATCCCCATGTAGCTCTCAGATGCCACTATTAAAATGTTTTAATTTGTGGGAGAATATCAAACCATGCTTTTTTCCAGCACCAGCGTTGACTTGAAGAGGGGCTATCTTGGAAAAGAGGGACGGGAGGCAAAAAAAAAGGAAAACGCTTGAGACATACGCATATACTTTAACCCCGAGGCCTGCAGAGTAATGGTTGGATTAATTACTGTTGAGTTTGACCCAAGGAGAACTAGAGCAGATTATCCCAGATGCTACAGAGGAAGGTATTAGTGCTGCTCGTCTCTGTGGCAGCGAGAGAGACAGCCACCTCAACCCGGGAGGATGTCACCATGACCTCGCTTGATCTGCCCCGCTGCAAAAAAAAGAAAAAAAAGCCTGCATGGAGATAGCATAAAGGACACTCACGTGTCAGCGGCTGCGGCCATGCGCGATTTACACTTCGCTTTTTTTTTTTTCCCTTTTTGTCGCCGTCAGTTGCCAAACAGGCGGCTGCGTAAGCCAGCTCCTCTCCCCTCCTCTCCTCTCCTCTCATCTCCTCTCCTCTCCTCTCCTCTCCTCTCCTCTCCTCTCCTCTCCTCTCCTCTCCTCTCCTCTCCTCTCCTCTCCTCTCCTCTCCCCTCCCCTCCTCTCCTCTCATCTCCTCTCCTCTCCTCTCCTCTCCTCTCAGCAGGCAAGCATCAGAGGAAGAGAATAATGTGTAATTACAATAGACAATCTAAAACAAAGCCCTTCACTTTCAATGAGTTCCTCCCTGAGAAGCGAAGGTTACCTCAAGGGGGAATTCTAATGAAGCAGATGGCTGAGTGCTCACAGGGGCAGACGCAGACTGTCGTCCACTTTTATTTAAAAAAAAGATATATTTTTTTGTTTTTCTTTAACAGTCCACCAACATTTCTGGCATTCAGAAGAGCTTCACATGTCCCTTGAACCGCTCGTTGGTGCGCCTCAAAGCAAACGTGTGCGTGAAAGACACGTGTTCTCAGCAGGCAGGAGGGTGAGCAAAAACAAACTGCTCCGCAAATCTTCCATTTGCAGCATCATGCAAGCCTGCAACAGAATCATTGCGAACTAAAGAGGCGTGCATCTCGTGCGGTGTGGCGTCAAACAGACTTGGTGAGGTTCAATCGAGACCGTGCGGCTTGTAGTAATAAAAAATGAAAAAAAAAAAGAAAAATCAGAAAGGAAAAGACTCCAGGCAGGTGTTTCTTATATTTTATTCTATACCATTTTATTTCATCCAGTATGTGTGCTTATCGACAGTTCACTCCTTTTCACCACCACACAAAACTACGAGCCACGGCTACTGTGTGTGTGGTTGTTGTGTGGGTCAATGTTCCGAAGTTGCCCATCAAGCCACACCATAACTGTACAGTTCCCTTATTGCTTTTTTAATTTTTTTTATTTATTTTAACCCCTTCTCAGTTCCCATGTTAAATGCAGAAAAAATAGATATCCATTGATCGATAGCAAAGCGGTCAAAATACTGTCCTCCTCAAAAGGTTGTGAGTCCTCGTAAGAAGTGTGGAACCAGTCACAGCCTTCATGAGACAAAAAAGTTGAGCCTTTCGGGCAGAAAGTCTTCGTCGGTATCATCGTGTAACAAAAATGTCCCAATTCAGCGCCGCAACCAAAGTAGACAGATTTTACAATTCCAATGACATGTTTCCTAACAAAACCATGGACATGTTATGGACTCTGTATACACACACACACATTTTTTTTTTTAACCTATCTGGTACAGTGCTGATAAATACAGAAATATAAATAGGTCCTATGGAAATATATAAATCTGTATAAGCAAGTACCTTGTCATCGACATTATGTTTCCAACATCAGATTAAGTGGAATTATAGTACGTACTCCAGCAAATGAAAGAAGAGGGGACTTCGAGAGGCAGGACTTCTTTTTTCTTTTTTTTTTTAATGTAAACCCTCATCTCTCCAAATAGAATATAAATTCTTTCCCCACCACACCACACCACACCACACAGCAATCCAATGAGGAGTCGCCTCACCTTTGGCTTCAACGCAGGCATTTATGATCAGCTGCATCCAACAGAGAAACACAAGTGCTGGTGGTTTTCAAAACCAAATCGACAATGATAATTTGTTAGATTACAGAATTATAAGTGAGCTGTAAGGTAGCCTGAAATAATGACATACCCACAGATACAGACTCCTGCCCCAGAAAGATCTTCAGCCGAACTAGAAAGCCCCCCCGAGTGTTGCATGGTAATCCTATACTGGGTCAAATTCAGGTTTCACTGCCCAACAGCCAATCTTTTGGTTAGAATCACATTAGTGTTGTGTTACACCACCGTGTTGGAGCAGAAAGCAAACAAGGTCATTTGTGTTCGACGCTACAGTAAACAACTTTGCACCACATTTACCAGCTTCTGTATCACATCCATCCACTCTGAAGTACACTGTTAGACCATACACCTGATTCTGATGATTCTTTATGAGAGAAGTCGGGCGTTTAGAGAAATTTGTGGCGTGAATGAAGAACAATAGTCTTGAAAAAAAAAAAAAAAGGAACAAAAACGTGTGCCTTCTTCTCCCCTGGGGAAATTGGAGGTTCGATTCCACTACTGCTACATCTAATCCTCAATCACAGCAAATGATTTCATTAGTGTGCATCAGTGATTCTCCTGCCCATGTCCATGGACAAGCAGGCAGCACAAAGAGACAGGGAAGATTAGGCAACAGAATTGGAAGCGGCCCAAACAGACCGGGAGAACACTGCTTATAGAAACAAACCATCGTTTGGAAGAGCTCCAGAGTGCCAATGATGGGCTCTGATAGAGGGAACGGGGGCTTCACTGACACAACCTGCAAACCCGATTGCAGCTGCACAGCACAGCTCGCGAGCCAGGAGCCAAAGCAGAGCCGGGAAGAGTTTCAGTCTCCGCATCTGATGTGCTCTTGAAGGTCAACGTACCTTCATTTGTTCCAACACACCTGAAGTAGTTCTCCGTCAAAACGAGAGGCCAAAAACCACCGATGTCACTTGTTTTAACAGTGGTTATTCTGCAGATAATGAACAGTGCATGGTTCATATGGGTTATAATTAACACCGCAATTATTTTATAGTGTGATTTGGGCGTAACACAAACTAACCATTTCATATCCCCTTTGAGATCCCGGTGCTCTAACGCCTCTTCATGCCGTAGTAGTGATTGCTCTGCTGGTGAGAAGGTAAATTCACTCATGCATGTAGTAAAAAACAAACAACAAAAAAAACAAAACTGTTGAAGCCTTGTATTGGCAATATCCGCTACAAAGGAAATAAACTGTGCTGGGTTCTCTCTCTGAGGAGAGGAAATGTACACAGTATCATTGGCAGTCAGATCATAATAGCAGTGTGCAACAAACACAACTTCTGCTGCTTTTGATGTAATGGCAAAACTCTCATATACCACACATACATGAGGGCTAATCAAATAAGAAAATTCTGCTATTGATCTCGCACCTGGCTTAGAAAGATAGAATGCACAGTTTACTCCATTCTTTTAGGACCAGCATGCCCATGGGAGCATTGATGGGCACAGACATTTTTGTAATTATGTAGGAAGAACATGCGCACTCAGTCTAGTATCGCTTACTGCAGGTATAGGCAACACCTCCAGGCCAATGTATTGACCAAGAGTGGTTTTAATTCAAATATTAAAAGAGATGTAAATGTGGCACTTGATGTTGAAATGCTACAAGAAGTCCTAGAGGATTAAAAGAAGACATGTCAGCTGTTTTTCAATGGGTTTTTTCCCTGCACTTTATAAACCCGAGTTCTGTTACTGGACAAAACACCAGCGGCGCGGGACCCCCATCGTCCTTTAGTTCAGTTTCCTCTACTGCTGTCAAACAGCAGCTTTCCTGCAATGTTCAGATGGAGACACAGGGAGTCATAATGAAAATAGTTCTCTGCATGAGTGGGTGAGTCACTGTTGTTTTTCTTTATTCGCATCCTCAGAGGCACAAAGTTTCTAAGCCTCCTTATCTAATTCCCAGCTGATTCCTCCAAAAACACAACTCTACATTATGGTACAGATGCAGCTGCAGCAAATTGTCTGGGAGGTTGGAAATAGTAAATCCCCTTGAAGAATAAACATCGCTGTCAGGTGGAAAATGGTTACCTGAATTTCAACTATTTTCATGTCTTTACTCCGAAAGAAGAATGACATAGTCTTTTCCAAGTTCAAAGTATTTCGTGACCATAAGGATTACTAACCCCCCTCTCACTTCCATTACATAATTCTAGTGCTGCATGGACATCAATCAAAAATGGCTTTTTCGGAATTTATAAAGGATGGCAGTTCCGTTACATAAATAGACTGAAACAGGAAATTTTGCATCAGGGTTGGTCCAAACAAAACAGACAGGAGAGCGTGGAGATTGTTTTTGCTCTGTGACAGTGACAGATCTGGTTGATACTGTGTACCCACCACCCCTCACCTAAACCACTTATCTGTGATAACGGACCAGACTTAGTTCTGGCCAACTAATCAATCGCTGTCCAATATCTCTATCTCCCTGAGCTCCAACCTTTGCTTCCCTGTCACACCCTCCTGCCACAGCGCCCAGCCTCAGCGATCAACCCTGCCAGGAAGTGCGGGAACTACACACACCCACACACAACTGCAAGGTACAGAACAGTGCTCAAAGCTTTACCTCATATCCTCTCAATCAATAACATGCAGAAAAACATCCACTTGCCCTCACCAATAATCATGATGGAGGGCGCAACATGGCACAATCACCCTGATCGGCACGAGTGCTCTACGGGGTACGTGCCCGTCCACCTGACCCTCCCGTCGCTCAGTGTCCAACTACATCACTTCCTCAGTATATCAACGTCTTCTCAAATCCACGCTGTTGTCTCACAGGCCTGCTTCAAACTGTTCTCCAAATCCACAGGTATATAAGGTCATATTGCAAGGTAAGAGGGGGATTTTCTCATGATGTACGAGGCGCAGCAGTCCGTCTTCTTTTGTGCGGGGTAGCAGGTACAGGCCACTGAGGTTTTAATGCCAACGCTGGGTTCAGACAATCAATATTCCTGATATGGAACCCTTCCAGGCTTTCGCTTTCTGTCATACCTGTCACAGAGTATCACAGAGCTCCATCTGTCTCACCTTTTTCCTCCTCTCAATCGTGCCAGTGACTCCCATCCAAGCATGGTGCTGTGGGAGCCCCCGCTCTGCATGGTATACATGGCTAATCCAATTGAATGGCTCATTATCAGTGTTCTCAGAAGTGCCCAGCTGAGCGTCGCCTTGCACGGATTGAGGAATTGAAATTGTGGTCTAAAGAGTCTGACAAGAAAGCTCAAGGACACTGTCCAACTTCTGTCTGACTGGGCTGCAACAATATTTGAATAGAATTTAAAAAGGACTTTCAAAAATATCTTGAGACATATGCATGTTTTTGCATCTCCTCACGTGTGCCACGGCCATTGTATGAGATAGCCAAATTTGTAAAAAAAAATAAAAATAAAAAAGTTGTCTTTTCATCATAGTAGATACCACAAATCTGTCTCAAAGCCATCTCAATCTAGTTTTGGGGAATTACAATTTTCACGAAATATGTCTTCAGCATGTTAGTGTGGTCTTTATCCCTTTTATTGGCTTCATTCTGTTTGATGCTTGATGACCAAATGATTGCTGCACTGGGTGAAGATCGCATATTTATATGGTCAAGAATTCTCTATCTTGTGTCTGATACCGAACAATCATACATCCACTGCAAGGTGGCTGCAAACATCAAAAGTTATGTGACATGCATGCAAACTTCAGATGAATTTTGAACAATATCTAGCGTGACGTTCATGCAAATTTCATGTGACATGCGCAACATACTTTTACATGAACAAAAAATTGCTGCTGATTGCCTGCATTTCCTGTGACTTCCTACTAATTTCACATTGTTGCAGCTCAGTGAACGGAGGGCATACATTTCTCGGCAAAGTTTTTTTTGTGTCCACTTCACAGAGACACACCTCGTCGAACCACTCATTACTAGTTGATATCCAGTGTTTCTTGGTTCTGTCCATTATGTTTTGTCTGTTCCCACTGAGAGTTAAGCATAGGGCAACCAGCGACAAGTCCAATTAACAACCTAAATTCTGGAATAAAAAAAGATGGGGATATTGTATTATCACATGGTGTGAATCCCTCATGGTGGCATCTTGTCGGTAAATATGCATCTGTGCAGCTGTGTATCAGGTTGTGTGTATTGCTATACCTCCGAGACTTCCTAGAACTGTAATGAGGTGAGAACATGGTCACTGTGCACCTCTGTGTGCGATAGCTTGCGAGGGTCAAGGGATTACAGACATGTCTTGTTCAATTAGGCTGCTGCGACTGAGTGCTGTGACTGTGTTTGGGACTCAGCTGTCTGAGTGGAACCTGTGGGTCTGTCGTGGTGATGAGCTTCAGACAAACATGAAGAAGCATATCACAGCACTCCTCCCTAGGGAGATCAGTGATACCTTACTCCACTGTGGATGCTGTGTTCTTTCCTGCAGAAACGTGCAGCGTACCTACAGCTCCAGAAAAGACACCCCTATTTGAAGGGTATTTCCCCCATCATTGAGCTTTGATTGGAATTGACCTTACTGTATTTGCAATCAACTCTTATACTCGGGGATTCACATTAAAAAGTAAATTTTTTCAAAACTAACTTTGTTAATATATTTAGACATTCATACAATAAATCCTCTTTCAAACAGTGCAAATCTGTATAGGTAGTGAGTCAATATTTTAAAACATATACCATACGTGACAAAAAAAACACTTTGAATTTGAATTAGAAGTGGACAATTCAACTGCACCAAGTGTATCCACCAAAAAATTACAGTTATGGAATGATGTAGTTAAACATAAGAATAGAAGAACATTAAAATGTTGTGGTTGGAACAGAAATGTTGAAAATTGAAAAACCACAGACATAAAGTTGGACAACACATCTCTGCTCCTACGGTTTAAAATGAAACCAAAAAGAAACGAGGTTAGCAGGACTGTCAGCTTGTGCCTGTGATGTGATTTACAACAAGGTTCTTGCCATAGTGATCGCACAATGAGGCTGCAGCCTAAAAATGAAACCCATACGATGCCTGACCGTGATGTAATCGTACACCACTATGCCAGCTATACCATTTATCATTCACAGCATTCCAGTTTAGTCTGTGTAAATAGAAAGAAACAATCAGGGTGATGAGAGTGATTCAAGAAGGAATAACATATTTGAGGGGATCCGGTACCTCCAACGATCAACAAGTTAACTGGATTGATAACCAGTTAACAGCGTGTAAGTTTGATATTTCTGCTTCATTTGATGGAAGTCTAGACTTGCAGCTAAAGGGATTCATCATGAGCAAGTAAGGTCAGACGTTTGAACAATATGCTGTCGGAATTAGAGTACTGTGCAAAGTAATAATAAAAAAATTCCCTGCTAAAAGAGCCCAATGTCAGCAAAAAGGCCTGGATGCAATTTGCAACTGAGAACTAAATCTAGAAAGTTCTGCTGGGGTGTTCAAGCATATCCATAGGGCCAGTATTAAAGAGGATCAAAAGTTTGTGTGTCCAACATTTTTATTAATCTACTATAATGACCTTATTAGCTCAGATGAACATATCATACTATAGTCTGATTTTGTATATTGTACAATTTCTCTCACTGGTACAATATCAGTGCAATTCCACAGCAGTATCTTATACAGCAAGTGTAAATAAATAGTGGGCTATTTTAGGCAACTTCGTTGTTTGTTTCGAGGTTTTCACATTGCTTTGCAAACTCAAGTGTCTTGATGAGTGTCTTACTAAAGGATACTTTGGCAGTAGAAGTGGCTGCTGATAAAAATGTCTGTCTAAGGTATTGAATCAATGACCTTTTCTGATATGGAACAGTCTCTTAACTCCCCGGGGAAGCGAGTCTTCAGTGCGAGTACCATGGCTACAGTACTTACTTGGAGCAACAATTGAAGTACATACATTCAACATCTGAAAGTCACCACTATCTTTCAATGAGGAAACTCATAGCCAGAGTAGAAGAACCATAGCACAAATTCAAAATCAGTTATAGCACTTTTTTGGCTATCCCACTTTGTGGACTTAATGTACTGGGTTGTTTTTTTGTTTATTTTTTTAAATGACTCTGCATGCAGTTTTGGGGCTCTTTCATAACAGTTGTTTTTTTTTATGTTGAGCAGTCCTGGTGCAACTCAATTCATCACACAAGCAGTGGTTAGTGGAAGTTCTAGTTTTTACATAAAAAGGCAAACATCCTTTTAATCAGTCAATGGAAAAAGTCTTGCCTTGCATCTGACCGTTCCAATGATTCACATTGATTCTCACTGACACTCACACAGAAACAGTTGTACACAGTCGGGGAGAAAAACAACACATGCTTTCTACACACTTTAGCGGCATGAGCTTGGAAGACAAAGTGAGCTTGTTACGGCATGGTTGAGGACGCTGCAGAAATCTTGTCACTCACACACTGTTATGTCTCAATAATGAGATGGAGGGTAGCTCGCTCAATCCTCCTACCTCTGCTTAATAAAACAGTATTAACATGATAAAGTGGTATAAAATAAGGATAGACGGGCCAAGACGAGGTGAATTACTATCCCACAGGAAAAGTCTTTTTGGTTTCCAAAAATCTCTCTCAATCTCCTAAGGTTTTGAAAAGTTTATACAGAGAATAAATAAGTACAATCTAATAGATACATTTAAGGACCAACAATATGTGATCCCAAAAGATATGGTAGAAGAGTCAGCCTGTCCCAAAGCACGTTCTTTGAGCTAAAAATTCAGATGTTTTTTTGAAACACAAAAAAATCCTTTATACAAGCAGGTATTAGTGCATAGGTTCCTGCAAGAAAAGAGTATTATTGTGTAGTCCATTGAAGTAGCCTCTCAAAAATCACCAGATGAATTTGGCATAGTTATAGAAATAAACAAAATGACTGTCCTTTAAATGGAGAACATTTTCACACCCTCCCAGTCCCATAATTCACTTACTTAATATATATCTCTAACTATACACAGTATGTATGAATAAAAAAGGAAAAAGAAAAATTTAATATAGAGTATTCTAGAACTCAGAGTTACTCATAGAGTGTCTTTGAAATCACAGGAAATCTTAAATCTTTGTAAAATGACAGGTGGAACACAGTGAAGACAGAAAAGAATGCCACAGATGGAGATAGATAGTTCATGTGTTTCACGTCTGAGGAGCAGAGGAGGGTGTGATTAATCCTCACAAATTGGAAGAGAGTTTAGAGCGGACAGTTTGAGGTTCTAGATCTGATGAGTAAGCAGCAGAGCCCCGGCGCGGAGGCAAGGCTGGGGAGGCCCCAGGGGACCGAGTCTGGTGAGGGTGCCCTGGAGATATCTGAATTGGAGGAGTCATGTGTCCTGGCACTGAGCTACAGGGTTTCGGCACAAGAGTAGGTGAAGAAAATGGTGAGGGGAAAAACCCAGCTTCCACAGATGAGCGAGAGGTTTGGTGTCCGAAGGCCTGGGCGACCTCCTGGGGCAGAGATGGGTGTGAGCCGGATAAAAGCTTGAGATCTTCAGAAAAACGTCCCAGAGGAGACTCTCTACCTGTTGTGTGCGGCTGGCTGGGAAGCTGTGAGGAGACAGAAGACTGAGGCATGAGCAAGGAACTGTGGGATCCTGTGGCACTGGAAGGGTCACTGTAGTGGAAAGTTCTTCCTGCCACTGGACTTTGAATAGTGGGACTGGGTGCAACAGGGGTAAGGCAGGGAGAGGCGTTTGCTGAACCATACTGAGCCAATGAAGCTAAGGCAGACCTCTCCAATGACATCTGGTGAGGCAAGCAGCCAGACTGGAGGCCTGCCAGGCTAAATTGGCTGAGGGAAGATGGAGAGCCCTCAGCAGGCGGCTGAGTGTGCTGCCCTCTGCTTCTAGATGGAGAGCCATGTGGGGGGGACTGGAAGAGGTTTAAACCAGGAGTAGTCCTGCCTCCACCAGCAAATTGCTGCAGAGGAGCCACTTGTGGGGGTTTTGGAGGTGGCTGGTTTTGAAGATGTTGACCAGGCATAGGACTAGATGAACCAGTAGATATAGGACTCTGACAACGGGAAGAACTAATCAGTCCAGCAGTAATTCCACCAGAAGCCCCTCCAGATGGGCTACCTGTCAACCCTGCTATATGGTTCCCTCCTGTGCCTCCTACTGGTCTGCTGATTTGCCCTCCAGTCACCCCTGCCCCTGGCCCACTTGAACCCCCTTCTATATGGCTGGTTGTTGATCCACTGGAAGCCCTTCCCAATGATCCCCCAGGATTTCCTCCTGTTAAATCACCAGATATTCCTCCAAACGTACCACCAGAGGCCCCACTGTATCCATCAGAAGCCCTCCCTAAAGATCCTCCAGTGGTTATCCCCACGAATGGTTCCCCAGAAGCCCCTTGTCCTCCAGATGCTCGTCCAATTGATCCCCTAGACGTCCCTTCCTTTGACCTCCTGGCTGTATCTGACACTGACCCACAGCTTACGCCAAAAGCTATTCCACTTGATGTCCCACTTCCTGCTCTGCTACAAGCAGCGCCGACTAATCCTTCAGTTGAAGTTCCTATGGTTTCCCCTGAGATCCCTGCAGCTGATCCACCAGTAGTCCCTCCTAACCCAAAACTTCTCAGAGGACCAACTTCTGTCACTCCAGTTGTAAAGTCCTCTCCAGCCCAAGCAGCATCCCCGCCTGTAGCTCCTTCCAAAGAGCCCCCCACTGCTCCAGCTGAAGACCACCCTGCAGAGCCTCCACAGGCTCCCACCGCCCCTCCACTCAGTCCTGACCCTGTGCTTCCACTTATGGCGCCTTGTTGAAAGAGGTTTGAGAGAGGTGGGCTGCTGGAGCGAAAGGGTTGTTGATGCTGTGGCTGAGGGTGTAATTGAGCCATACTAGATGTGGGTGAACCAGAAGATGAGTATGGACTGAAGGAGAAGACAGAGGGCCCTGCTGCACTTGATCCAGACCCAGCTCCACTAGGTCCACACTGGGCTCCACTACCTGAGGCTTGCTGGCTTGAGCCAGCCGATGCTGAACCAGACGTCATGTGCTGAGCCCGGAAAGAGGCCAACAATGGCATGTCCACCCCAGTGCACAGTTTAGAAGGTGTGCTGGATGGAGAGTTCCCAGCAGAGCCGGGGACTGTGGATGATGGAGCAAATGTGTGGAACTTCTTAAATCGACTTGGAGGGTCCTTCAGGGAACCCAAAACAGAAACTGGAGGTCTGAAGAGTGTTGGTGGAAAGTGGGGATGGTGTGTCAGGGCAATGGCTACTGAGGTTGTTGCTGCTGCTGCCTGTAGAGGAGCCTGAATGAGGGGGGCCCAGATGACAGGGGTAGGTGAGGGAGGCGACTGTGGTGGGGCATTTTGCAGGAGGTGGGCGCAGGTGGCCATGTCCCTGTCATGCTGCACAATCTGCTGGATGATCTCATTCTCCTGGTAGTTGAGTACACCAGAGCTGAGGTCATGTTGTACCTTGTGCTGCAGGATGGAGTTTTTCTTGCCTTTTATATGTACACATGTAGACAAACACAAAAACAAAGAGACAAAGAGAGAAGAAGTGAAAAAGTAGAAAAGAGTAGAATTATCACAGATCTTACAGGAAGTTAGAAGTAGGCTGTCATTTAAGTACACCAACATTTTTTCCAATTTCCCATCAGAACTCCTTAATAGAAAATGAAAGAACTAGAACAACTATGAGGGTAAGAATTAAAGGACCGCATGGAATTACAAGTGGGAAAATAGAAGAAAAAGAAAGGAAAAGGAGTTTAAGATAACCCAGAGAAAGAAACTCAGGATTCAAGACAGCCTAAAGTTTGGGCAGTGTGTTTTGATAAAGTTGTATTATAACTCCCCCAGTAACAGGGACAAAACAAACCAAATAATGTACTCCACGTTGTTGGTTGAGCCCGGGCAGCAATAAACTCTCCCCAACAACAATATCTCCAGGGGGATGTTTTTAAACTGTTATTGGCTGTCGAAACAAAAAGAAACACCTTAAACACATGTGATCTACCAGAAACCATTTTATTCCTAAATAACGATAACGTCTATATGTCAAGCAAACTCACAATAAAGATAAAGTAATATACAAACATCTCAGATTGACTATTCTTAGACAAGCACTTTCAGTTCAAGAAAGAAAGGAACAAGGTCAACGGGACAAGTTTAAGTTACGTCACTATGACAGGCATACGGACTGTTCACCCATCCTCCATAAGAAATGCACACAACCCTGACCCAAAAGTCCATTTAATCATTGTTGAATGGTCACACCAGCAGTGACAGGGTTAATTCACGGCAGTGCCGTTTTCAATTTAGTATTAACAAAAGGCCGTGAAATCCAAAGATATTGTAAATGCAATTAGGCTCAGATCAATTGCTCCGTTTTCCATTATGACTGGTGGCAGATGAGTCGAGGTGTTACTGTGAGGTACTGTATCCATATCTCGTCTGACCCGGCACCACCTGACCCTTTATCACTCACACACCTCCAATCAGATTGCGCAAAGTCCATCAAGACAGTAATTAATTTGTGATTTAGTGCTGTGCGTTACTCTATTAGGCAAGAAGGGTGTGCCTGAGCATCAAGCCGCCCGGGAGAAAGGACATACGCCGGAGACCATCTCAGAGAATTATTACTATCAGCCCACCACATCTTTTCAAAGCAGCCATTTTCTACAAAGAGAGCCCCTAAAGCAATTTCTCTATCTTCTATTCTAAACATAGCTGAGGATAAAACAGAGCATGCGGCGATGGCTGAGTGATGATACAGGCAAGCCTTTCATTGTGAATTTTTCATCTGCCCAGGCTGAGCCTGGGAACGGTGATGGATACGAGGAGAATATCAATTGTGTGCGTAAGAGGAGTCACGCCGGGATTTCAAAACCAAAGCTCAATCTGCATGTTTATATGCAGATGACTTTGAAAGTAATTTCACTCACAGAGTATCAGTGAGAACATTTCTTTTTAGAGCCGTTAAGTTTTGTCCAAGAGCCCTAGTTATGTCTTGAAATAAGCCTGCTGCTTTGATGCCAACTTTGGCCTTCAAGCAGCTTTTTCCACAGAATTTCACTGCTTTCAAATATTGTTTTGTTTCAGTTTGCCTTGAATGGAAATCATTCCTGTATTAAGAGGTATTTCTCACCAATACGATCCAGCCTGTCCAGGGCAACAGTCTCGAAGGCTCTTCTCATCATTGGATACTCCTCCAGTACCTCATTGAAGTTGTCGACGGACAAAGAGTACAGGCGGCAGTACGTGTCAGCTCGGACGCTGGCTGTCCTTCTTCCCCGCGTCAGCAAACAAATCTCTGTAAGAAACAGACACATTCATGAAGTGATGAGAAATCTGGAAGCTTTTCTGGAATCTACCCGCAGTCAAAAAAACATTTTTCCATAGATGTGAATGTGAGTGTGTGACACTGCATTAAAAGAATGATGTAAAATACCTTAAAAAAAAAAAAAAAAAAGGCTAAACAGATATTTTTCAAAACTTTTGAATGTAGAGAATAATGATTTTTAGGATTTTTAAAGTTTTTTTCATGATAACCTTTATTTTCAGTGTTTAACTTGATAAGATAACTTACAATTAATGTTTTCTTTACCGCAGTGCCACTCCACTCATTCTATAAATGATTTGAACTGCCACATCAGAAATGTCAAATTTCAAAAGCAATGTGTTTGTCAGTTACTTTTTAATCAAGCCCTTGCATAAACTGAAACACCAACAGAAAAAAATCCCATTTTGTAGCCATTTTTGAAGAAACGACTACAGAAATGTTTTTTTTTATGTGTTATTACTTTTGTTGAATACGAAAACAATCATTTAGTCATTCTTTAAATACCTGCAAACTGTTGATCTCTACTTTTTCCTAATATAATTAATTTCCTGTCGCAAACATAACGTGCAATGTGATAAAGCACAAGAAATTGTGCTGCATTTATTGTGTCATAGTCAAAGCTTATGGGTCTGCCAGCCGTATCTGCCAGAAGAATAATGCTCTATTTAACAAGCTGCACTGCTGCCAGGTTCAGGCACGCACACCGGGAGTGCAGGTGCAACTGTGTCTGTACTGCATGCAGACGTTGCATGTGCTTGTAAGTGGGACATGTCAGTGTGAGACAGTAAATCTGTGTGAATGCTGGAGAATGCACGACATATGTGCCTCACATTCCAGCTGTTTATTTATTATACCTATTGCACACTTTGTATACAAATGTATCCAAGTATGCCCATAGTACACTATTGCCCTTAAAGTAATACACAGTGGTTGAATGTAAGGACATGTAAATAAGTGACTGACATATATTTGCTTGTGAGCCATGTGTTTCCTCACCTTCCCTCATTTATTTTCTTGTAAGCTTTCATCTCATCTTCTGTATGCTATTAGATTTTCCTCTATCACACACACACACACACACACACACACACACACACACACACACACACACACACACACACACACACACACACACACACACACACACACACACACACACACACACACACACACACACACACACACACACACACACACACACACAGCAATTCACCTCCGAATGCACATTACCATGCCCTCCTGCATCCATCAAATCTACATTTTAAAGAATACTTCAACAACATTATCTCACTCTACCCTATAAGTATACCTTCCATTGCTGTCCATTGCTTCTACTTAACAATTTTAGTTGTTTGGCTTCATGTTTACACACATGGAGAGCCTCCTGCTACAATGTGGACCCACGCCAGAGTGACACATGTGCAACACACTGGTGCCAACTTCAGGTCATCATTGGAGGGTCACCGGCTTAATTTGAATTTTTGAAAGGAAATCAGAGGAGAATCCGACAAATATATTTGTATTATTAGAATTAGATTAATTCATTCAGATTCATATGTTTAGAATTAGAAATATATATAGAAAAGCTATATACAACTCACAAGACGGTTCACAAGGTTGAAAAATAATTCTACGAGTGTGCTGACCTCAAAAACGGAACAGTGGCATCCTTCATTTTTCACCATTCAATGAAAGATTGATGTGTCGTCTACCTATACGTATCCCTATCTTTTGGGGGGGGGGGGGGGGGTCTCACCACTAGCATCAATAAAACTGCAAAACCCTCAGACTTGGTGCATGTGCAGCTTTCTCTTCTGTAAATGGATTTGCATGTGGGTATAATGACAGTGAGCTGTGTGTGGGTGCGTGATAAACTGATGCTGTCAATGATGCTGGGTTTTGTTAGGGGCTAGTAACAATCACAGCTAATCACATCAGCTCTCATCCTTTTAAAAGCAGCTCTCTCATATTAGCCAAACCTGCGTGGAGCGTTACACCACATCACGTTGTTCATCAGCCACGAGACGACCTCCATTTCACCCCAAGCAGGGAGCGGTTTTGTTGATTTTTTTTAACGGCGCAGACTATGACGCTCTGTGAAATACCAAGATAAAACTGGAAGTCTAGATTTCGGCAAGAGCGTTGAAGGTTGCGTGCCGTCTGGTGATCTCTCTGCAAAGTTTAATCACGCTGGTGATTGCAATATGACAATGCAGACTATTTATTTCAGGAAGTGCAGGTGGAAAACTTTTGACTATTTGGAATGTGACAAATGAAAGAAGAGTTCATCCACCTAATAATGAAGATGTGAATAGGAAAATTTCTTCATGGTTTGATGTGTAAGAGTGTATATTTTTGGAGAAATCTTGATGGAGATGGTGTATGAAATGCAGCTGTGCCTATTCTAGACGAATAAATGCTATAAATTGCTTGTGTAAGTAGGTAAACTGTGCAATAAAAATGTATTTTAGGCCGTTAAATGTAACTATTGTAATGTAATGTAACAGAATTAATCTAAACTGCTGTGATCAATATGCTGGACTTCACACTTCAGTAGCTGCACATCTGTGTGAGTGAAATCTCAGACTGTGTCTGTGTCAAACATTTCGTAATGAGAGTCATTAATAGAACGTGAAAGCCGATCTCACTCTGATAAATAGTCCAAAAAAAACCAAAAAAAACCCAGCAACAAAAAAGCAAGAAGCACATAGACACAATTGAAAGGCGTCGCCTTCCCTGTACGGCGGCTGAATTGGATTGCATTTGAGGATTTTATTTTGTTCTGGTCATCCCGTGTAAAGTGGTTGTGATTGTGTGCAATGGTTTGCAAATTGAGACAGGCGAAGTGATAAAGGGAGAATGCATGATGTAACAGGACAGCGAGTGAGAAATATGTACCGTATATGAAGCATAAGAGCGAGCTTGTTTGAGGGTGAGGGCGAGCTCGGGTGAACGCACAATAGCCAAGTTAGCGAGAGAGCTGTGTGACCGAGTAAAAACCAAGATGTATGTGTGTTCTTTTTTTTTTTTTTTTTTTTTCACGTGTGGTTGAGTGTGTACTGTAAGTGCATGCTGGCGGGGGCAGCACTGGCTGTAGCTATTGCTGGGGGTCCATTTCCAGCAGCACAGCTCCAGTAATCCCCTCTGGAGAGGAGCACTGCAGCTCTGTATTAAATCCTCTTGTCCCGTGGCTTTCTGGACGAAGCCAACGTTGCCAGGACGAGGTAGTGAGCCGCAGCGAGCCCACGGGCGTCATCAAACTGTCTTTGTGGCAAGAGCAGCAGAAACACTTAGCAAAGCCGTCTGAACTCCAGCACAAGTAGAAAAAAGAGCCCCAAATGGGTAAAACAAGTGAAGCCCCATTTATGAGCTCTATGTAAAATAGAATAACTCAAAATTTGAGATTTTTTAGAAAATGAATGTCAAATATTCAGTCACATTTAATTTGTCAAACTGTAGCCAACATTAAAGAAAATGTGTAGATGAATTACAATAATTGTTGTGGTCGATTCGCCACTCTTCCTTGTTGTTTGATTTTTTATCTTTGTGACCTTCAACTTACAAACGATTACAATTTTAGAGAGCTAAGCTTGAAAGTTCAAAAGGTGAACTGAAATACACAATCAGCAAGCTATCTAACAAACCAGTGAAATGTAAAATATTTAAAGAATTGATGCAACTAGAAAACCATTCTTATTTTTGCGTCACATACATTTTGCATTTGGTTGTTACGCATCTTAAAATAAATCTTTCCATGATGTTTGATTTCTCCCGACAACACTTACAACTCACCAGTTCAGCCAATTACAGCAGGAAAACCCATCAGCCCCAATATGATCATGTCATATTGGCATTAATGTCATTATGCAACAGCATTTGTACAATGCAGGAACAAATGTGGGTCAAGAAGATGCATTTTCTCAGCTCGATTATGATAAAAACAAACAAGTCAATCTTAAAACTAACAATTATTTAATCAAAACCTACATTTTAAAGATCAATTCATTCTAAGTTTAATCAAAAATTCTAAAACAAGCTTTAGTATAAAACACCAGATGTAAAAGTTACAAAGAGATGTATAAAGACTTACCTGACATTCAAGACTAAAAAACATCTATCCAGCACAAAGAAGACTTGGGAGAATGAATAATTTAGCAGTAAAATAAACCTTACTACATTATATTGTTGTTGCTACTGTGATTTTATTCATTTTCTTCTTGTTAGTATTCACTGAATAGGAGGGTAATTTACAGAGACGAGTGAGAACCAGTACCCCGGCTCTTCACTCATGTGATACTAAACCTTCTGGGGTTCCACACACCTTGCAGTGGGGGTACACAAAACATGTCAAAAATGTTGAGTGACTCGTGAACGTCTGCACTGCACATCCTCACCTCGAGACCACTTCTGCGGCGGGATCGTGAGTTACATTCAATTTATTTATGAATGCTCTACTCCCACTGCTTACTCACAGCTCCGTTGACTCATCGCAGCACACCCAAAATCCTGCATGAAATCATAGAGCAGGATGAGCTGCTGTAGACTGGGCCTGTGTTCTGTAAGTGGGGGAGTGTGTTTTCCCCTCGAAGTGATGGCTGCTGCCGCCACATTTACCCATTCCTGTGCGGTCCTCCATAACGACGCCGAGATTCGAGGAGAGCCCAAAATAATTCAAGGCTTTGCTGGCTCAGACTGCGATAGCTATAATATCATGACGATACTGAATAAATGAGTGCCTGGGAATAGATGCGCGGTTGTAGTTTTTGACGGAGTAAAATGAGCATTTGAGAGTGAAAAACCACAAATCACAAGTGTGAAAAAAACCTCAAAATGAACAAGCTCTGCTGTTCTGTTCTGCTTTGTGAAATCCGTAACTTGGCGAGCTGCTGCCACGCGAAACGCTCTCAGCATCTCTTTTTAACACTTAAGTGACAGTGCACTCATCAAAATTGAATGACGCCACAATTAAAATTGGATGTTGCTCAGAGAAAGGAGGACAAAGAAGACATCGTGTGCAATGACCTTGGCGAGAACCCACGTGGCCCGCGCGCTTACTGTAGAGACGCACCCCCCTCACACACCCCAACCCCCCACCCCTCCAGCTCGCAAAGTGGAGGGCAGACTATGTGAGAATATAAGCGTGTATGAGAGAAAGAGCATGAAGAGGGCGGAAAAGGGTAAACGAGAGCCAACTCATGCACGATACGTTACAAGAAGGCGTAAATGTCTATATTTTTCATAAACCTGTGTAGTGTGGTCACACTTAAATATAAATATGTAACACTCCAGGGCTGACTTCTGCAGAGTATTTGCAAAGTTCTACCTTAGAAGTACACACGTAATTAGCTTAAATATCAGGAACTATGTTACCAATCATCACACTCATCTTCTAAACTGCTTAATCCAATTTATAGGGGTCGTATTATGCAAAATTCCGTTTCTAATGTTTTTCCAACAGTAATATGCATCCCCATACCTGGGAAGGAAACAGAAGTGAAGAAAGTCTGTCCTCTCTCTCCCTGGCTTGTTTAAATTTTTAAAAAGTGTGTTGCTCCAACAAGCAAATCAGAAATCAAACCCTATATAGTGTCATCGGGGGTTTAGCCAATCACAATCAAGGTAGACCCTCCCTTTGACCCTCCCACAATTAGGCAGCTCTGCTCTGGCGCATGGCACAACGAGAGGAAGTACTTCCTCCTCTTCACAAGATGGGCATGTGGGGGTGGCGCCAGTCCTGTGCACACAGACACAGCAGATTCTGAATGCAGCTCCTATGATCCAATATTCAAATGGATTAAAATCAAGAAATAGCTGGATTTGGGGCAATAAACTTTGAATATAACGTTTTTGGACCAACGAGACCCTAATGAAATGATTGAAAAGCTGTATAATGTGACTCCTTTAAGGTTGAGGTGTACTGGTCCCAGCAGTATCTGGGCGAGGGACCATGTGTCACAAACACTAACTTAAGTTTGCTAGAAGAGACGGATCTCCATTGAAAGTCCCTACATAAAACAGTACCATAAAACTGTAGCACACAGAGCAATTCAAAATTCAAAACCAAGCATCAATGCTTTTAAAAACTGTTCCTTGAACTGTTTTCCTGTGGTTCTTATGTTTCATTTCCAGATATAGATGGAGACTTGCGGTAAAATGTTCAAAAACAGCTGACAAAAGATTTTAAAAGGTCATATTATACAGCTTCTCAACGTGGGTATCATTGGTCCAAAAACATTTCTTCACTTCCAGTTCATTCCAGGTATTACTGTTGGGAAACCATTAGAAAGCGTATTTTGCTTAATATGACCCCTTTAAAGCAGCCCGGAGGCAAAACCAGGTCCAATTCGGACTCTTTATTGAAAACTATAAATAAAACATGAACTTAACTTTTCTACAAAAGTAGTCCTGTTTTGGATTTATTAAATGCTATATTAGGAGTAGTGGACATATGAAAACACTATTACCCAAGTATGGGGAGAGAGATCTGTGAAGCAAGTTTGGAAAAGTAGAAAAGTAGCTTTCGCGCCCACATTAAACTGTGAACACGTGCTGAAGGCTGCAGAAATGGTGCAAACTGAGAGGGAGTTTATCATCATTACCCTGAAGAGAAACAAGGTAACAAGGGAGGACTTCACATGTTTCAGCTCAGCTGATTTGCCCAAATGGCACAAGGTTGAGTCATGTTGCATTTTAGAAGACAACATAAAAACTTTCAAAAAAAATATACATTTAAATGTACAAGGAAATTATATAAAGTACCTTTTTGATATAAAACAAAAGAAAAAGGTTGATTATTATGCACATTTTCCATTGGTCTTGGCCTCTTGAGATAATAATAATAATAATAATAATAATAATAATAATAATAATAATAATAATAATAATAATATTTAAATAATCTGTTAAAAGTAAAATTTAAGAAAAATACACCTCTCTTGAATTCTCTTTTTATTCAATATGATGTACAAATAAACAGAAGCTTACAAACTGCGCTCAGTGTGAGGCTTTATTGACTTTCCCTTGGCAATATCCACTCTGGGAGCAGGAAGCTGAGCTAAAGGCAGTCAATAAAAAGCTACAAGGAAAAAAGCTGGTGTAAGAAAGGCTACACGGCAGAGATACAAACATTGATGAAATTTTAATTTCTAAGAAAGAAGAATCCTCAACAGATGTGCGGCTCATGATTCTCCACAAATGACTAAGCAACGGAGGGCAAAAGTGTTGAAGCCTGTGAATTGATTTCGTGATGAACGCGAGGGAAACTAAAACACCTACACAAGAACAGCATGTTTTTGAAGAAGAAAGCATAAATATTTGTTTTCCCTTCTCACTAAAAGTAATCATCCATTCTTTTCTTTTCACAGGTTTGGGTGCTTTAAACAGCTTAGATGCTCTTGAGTATTGTGTGTTGTGTGTTGTGTGTTGTGTGTTGTATGTGCACGAGTTCACATGAGGTGCCTAGAAACTACTGCGAGGGAATGCAAATTCTGGCCTTTGAATGTACTTTTTACGTAACTTTTTTTTTTTTTCTTTGTATGTATCTGCATGCGATTTCAGGTGTGTGCAGATGTACTCTCCTCCATGCTTCCAAGTGTGCCCGGATGTGAATTAATGAATATGAGCAGGGCAGCTTGGTCTGTGATGAAGTATTTGTGTCCCGCAGCCTGGTCTGGCTAAGCTCACCTGGACTCTCAGTCCTGCTGTCAGCTCCCATCTCCCTCCGCCACACCGCCTGCAGCCCACGGAGCGGACACTCTCTAACCTTTGAAACATCCGCAACGGGCTGTTTGATTCCCGGCGACATGCCATGCTCACTACCTCACAGCATTAGCATAGGTGCACAGACACCTCCCGTTCGGGCAGCATGCACAGGACAGGTAGAGGATGCCGGCTGCTCTTCGTCTAGTGTTTTTCTTTTTCTCCGGATCACGACTGATGCTGAGGTCCCGTCACATTTCATCGTCTCTTTTTCCCCTAAACTGGAGGATGAGCTGTGTTTATGCCAGTGTGGAGCAAAGACTCAACAAGGCAACGTTCAAGTTGCAGAAAATGTTTGCCTACAAATGTAAATGTGCAGTACGGCTCATATATGGTTTGATCAAGCCTCAGAAGTAACGGCGTGTTCCAGTTACCTGCTTTATGCGGAGTTTGAATGATGAAATATTGTAAAACAGATCGTCTTTCAGCCTGGTGGTGTCGGAGTTGTCCAAAACCCTCTCAGGCACAGAAGTCTTTTATCGCCTGCAGCATCAGTCACTTTTGAAAAGCAAATGAACCAGGTCCAAAAGAGGGCAAAATCCATGTGAATTGCCCCTCCCCCCCCAAAATACTTAGAATATTGTTGAATCGTCAAACAAAGATGAACGATCACATCAAAAACCTTAAGCTGATCAGCTGTCAATAAGCAGCACCTTATAGGAAATGAACTTATACACTTACTATGAAATCCTCTGCTTTATTTCAAATGTTTGAGGCCACAATGATAAGCAACCAAGATCCTCAACATTTCCTCACAAGAGCAACACACTTGTGCACATTCAGAAAGAGATTGGGTGGATTTAACCAGCATGTGGGACACGTCTGAAAGAAAAACTTTAAACGGTCCAAGAAATACTACTATGGGATGTTTTTTGTCGTTGTTTTTCCAAATAGAGTAACGTCACTGTGAGTGTAGAAATTCAGAAAGAGCTTGTAAATCATCAGGTTCAAATCATTTGATGGAAACTTTGTGGCTCTTTGAAATGATCTTTTTGTACCAATGATCTACTCATGACCAGTGTTTGCTCACGTAATCAATTCTGGACAAACCAACAATTTGGAATTTATATGAATTCAAGATAGATATATATTCTTTTTTTTTTTTTACAATGGATTAAAAATCTTTTTCCCTTCCTAATCCCACTTCAGTTTCAAAGGCATCTCTACCATTTTCCACGGACCACATACATCTTTAGATCCAAGCATGATTAATCTGATAAAACAAGAGCAGAGTTTAGAGTTGGATGTTGAAATAACCCAGACTCAGTTTGTTACTCCCGAAAACAGTTTGTCTCAAGGAAAACGGTCTACTGTAATTTAACTGGTTTAGAGATGGGATAACATTAGATGTAGAGTTTTGAATATCTGAGGTTTTCATGGTCTAAAAAGATAGAAAAAAATATTTGAACACAGAGCTGTTGATAATATTGTATTGCGTTACTTACAACTATAACATCCAATAGCATGATTTATTGTCTGCAGCTATATGTATATTATCACATCATATTCCAAACATTCCGATGCTCCATCCCAGCAGCATCCCTCAACATAACATCTCAGTATAATATCGTATATCTTGCTATCCGACGATCCGACCTGTCACATTATATAAGACTCCTCCATATATCTTCATCCCCCTCCCCATTCCGTCACTCAGTCAGCTGAAGCTCCTCCACAATAAGAGACGCAGAGGTGTTAACTGGGTTAAGGACTGGGAGGATTACCTGGCCCTTTGCTGCTGCCAGCTGCTCTCACTGACTCACTCAGTCAGGGTGGCCATTTGGCAGTGCAGAGTCTGAGCGCTGATATAAAAAAAAAAAACCGGTAAATGGCAAAAAAAAAAAAATAAGAAGTAAAAAGGTAGCAGAGATGGAAGGAGTATTAGTTCCCCAACCTAGGATTTCACACGTCTATGGATTTAGAGAGCACCATTCACCGAGCACCAGTGAGAGAGTGAGAAAAGCCAAGAAGATGACACAGGAGATTGTGAACTGTGCCGTCAGCTCACTTCCCCTCCCTCCTCCCTCTGACTGTGTCTTACTTTTCTTTCTCGTTTTTCCTTTCTTTTCTTAACGCCGCTCACAGAGCTACGGCTAACCACTCGCTCAGCGACAAAGTGAGCCATCTTAGAGGCGCAATCCAAAACAGCTTTTTGATAAGCGCCTCTGAATGGCATGCAGGTCCACCACAAGGTCACCGAGCTCTACTCCAAGCAAGAGAGAGCCACGGTCCTCACTGGCAACACCTCAATTACTGCGGGGAACAAAGGATGAACTCTAAAAACACAATAACCTCCTGAGTCTGGGCACCGACGGCGGAGAGCGGCGATGCTGTTCAGATAAGTGTTTCAATACTGAACTATAAGGAGAGAAAGAGGCAAGTGAAGGGTGGGGTGGGCGAGAGGAGGAGGAGGAGGAGGAGGAGGAGGGCACATGTTTTCTTTCTGAGCCCAAAGCGGCGTCCAGAGAGCAGCCTTGGCAGAGATCCATGTGTCCCTTGGCGTTAGTACTGCAGTCACATTACATTTCCCCTCTCCGCTGGATCTCTGTGTGCCCAGCCGACGCTCCCATCCAGGACATGTCGTGTCCACTTTAGACTTTAGGCTCTCTGGCTTGAGCTAATCCAACAGCTAACAAACTGGAGCAGACTGCTGTGTGTATAATTGTATAAATAATTCAGGTTGTCTATGAATGACTGAGTTACGGCGTGTGCCTTTTTTTTTTTTTTTTCCCCCTTCTTGAGATGTTGATGAGCAAATAGGCACACCGTTTCCATGGACAAGACCCTGCTGACTCTTAGGGTGTTAACACAAAGGAATAGCCCTCCACCGCCGGACCGCCTAAACTTCCCATTCTCATACAGTCAGGAAAACATTTCAAACCATGTGATGCAAAGCTCCATACGTCTGCACCTTCAGAAAAAATCATTCATTGCTTTTAAGTTCCCGCATGCTGATACTGACAAGCCACACTCAAATCCACATGTGCCACACAGTCCCCGTGCTGATCCTGCACCAATTAATTTCATGAATGACTAACTTGTGTTTGGTAACAAACTCCCTCTGGCTCCAGGCTTACCTCACCAGCCCCACACCTCTGCACCCCCAAAACGAGTGGCACTGCCAGTAATAGTCACAGGATAATGGAGTCAAAAGCCCCGTGTCTACATTGCAACAAGACGGAAAATAATTAGGAATCCGTGCGTTCAAGATTAAAGCTACCGAGCCGGTTCCTGTTTCAGAATCTGTGCACTTTGCACTTTTGTGGCGCACTCCACTTGTATTTGCCCAAAGAGGGAAAAACAGTCAAACGTAGACGCATCCACTCGGATGCATTTTGAGGACACTGTCCTCTGAAGCACGTTCGGCTCAGCGTTTTGGAGAACCAAGGCATCCAAGCTGTCGCGCAAACTGTGCCGTTGACGGGACGCATGTGCTCGGAATAAGCCTCTAAGCACAACGAATCTTTTCTTTGAATCTCAAAGTCTGCCTTGTTGTTAAGGGACCGAAGTAAAGGAGCGTTTTGGACGACGTTTGAGAGAAAATGGCCTTGGAGAGAGCCGGGGCCATGTTGTGTAAAATGTTGATTAGTTTTGGCATGTGTAGAGATAGATTGCCTGCCATCTTTTCATTATTTCTGTGGAGCCCCCCCCAGAGAGAGGGCAGGGAGATGGACTTGAGCAGGCAAGGCGTAATTAAACTTCCACAGGCAGGTCATGTGCTGTTAAATGCTTTGCCACCACTTCTAATTACTTAACAGTGCAGTCTAAATGATACGCTGTCACTGAACAAATTAATTGGTATTTGGTGAGGGCAGTATGGCAGCGTTTCCTCCTACATGTGTCACAGGCTCTGCGGGACCACGAGAGGGCTATATGCATTATCTGACCCTGATTAAGTGTGTAACAAGTTAAGCACATAACAACTCTGGGTTACCATATAATTCTCGACCATTGGTATCGTATGGAATTTCACAGCTTGCCGACCTCGTTGACATTTGGATGCACATTTCCTAATTTGCACTACAGCGAGTGCTGTTTTCATAATTTGGGTTCGCCCTACATTTAAGAGACAGCTCTTGATGTGAATTAAGGGAAAAGTCCTGCATAAACCATGAAGCAGAATTTTAAGTGAGGTGACAAGCAGTGCACGACGTACCACTTCAAGCTCACGATGAGCTAATACCAGAGCCAGAATAGCTCTTCCCAAACGCTGCCGCCACACAAATCAAATTCCATCCCGAGCCGCACGACTAAGGTGCTAAAGGACGGCGATATTAATATTAAAACAGCACAGACTTGTCTGAGCGTGTGTGTGTGTGTGTGTGTGTGTGTGTGTGTGTGTGTGTGACCTTTGAGCATGTGCTTCTGTAACCAGCGTCTCATCTTACCCCCGAAGTAGGAGCCATCTGAAAGCTTGGTTTCTTTATTGCCCTTGGTGAGTATGCTGACAACGCCGTGTTGTATGAAGTACATTTTCTTGCCGATGGTTCCTTCCCTGATGATGTAATCCCCAGGCTGAAACACTTCGAACTTCAGCTTGGTGAGCATGGAGGTGACAAAGTTAGGATCAGCGTTGGCAAATAGAGGCATCGACGCCACCAGCTTTCGACAGTTAAAGTTTATGATTTCCTGTTTGAATGAGAATAAAAGACAGATTGAACGCAGTAGTTAGTAAAAACAGGAAAACAGATGTGGAGCCTAAAAAAATATAGTGACCAGTAAAATAAAAAGCACTATAGTTTCCCTAAACATAATTATTTGCATTGCTTACTAATCTTATTGTTTATAGAAATGTGTAGCTTCATGTTGTGGGGTCCTTATTAATCCTGAAAGAAAATCTTAAAATTTAAGAGATGTTAAATTATAACCTAATTAAAGAAAAACATAACAATCACACCACAGTATGAACGTTTCTAAATGATCACCTAAAACAAGAACAACAATTTATTATTATTTGTAGTTCTCAATGTGAAAGTTGGTAAATTTATTTGAGTGTGCCTTTTTGAAAACACAGCACACACCATCGTTATTAGTGATAATTATAGTCACAATTATTGTGATGTGAAATTTCCATTAGAGATTTAAAATAAAATAAAAATATCTGTTGTGCAGGCCTTCTGTTTGTTGCCATCGTTTGGGGCTTTTCTGAGTTGCGTAGGTTTTGACACAAAAGCTTTTCCCTCTCTGTGTTCGTGTCGTGGCAAAACATCAGTAAACTTGTGAATCCAAGCTTCGCAGGAACGGCCATTTTAAACCGAATCCGAAAAACCCTGGTCTCACCTCTCGGAGCGGCTCGTTCAGCTCCCCGAGGATGCTCTCCTCGTCGAACATCTTCCCCTGGTAGCGGTGCTCGTAGTAGTCGTGGATCCTCTGCCTCATATCTGCCGGCAGTTTGTGGAAGGACATGTACTGCTCCACCTGTTTGTACTGCAGGGACACGGAAACACACAACAATCAGGTTACTCAAAAGGCCACAGCGCCGCCGCCACAATACACCGCCACAGGGAGCAGCTGGCACCGAGGTTAGACGCACAAGGAAATGAAGACAGAAACACCGAGACCATCCAGGCCCTGGTGAGTAACACCCAACTAAATATTACTTTTCTGCTCTTTGATCGGGTCTCTCATAGTTTTCCTTTCACTCTGAAAAGTTTAAATGTGGTGAGCATACACGGGCTAAATATATCAACTTTCCCATGGAGAAAAGAGCAGAGTGAGACAAATGTTCAGTACGTGGAAAAATACAAAGTCAAGATGAATTAAAAAAAAAAAAAAAACAGACTTTATCTTGAAGTATGCACACAGAATCTCTCCCTTTTCATCCACAGATTCTTTAATGTAGATGGCACTACAAGAGCTGTTAAAAGTGTGAACATTATTTGCATAGATCCAAATATATCGTATCATATATACATGAGTACAGTGCTGTTTCTGATAACACGTACCAAGAATCTTCGTCAAAATATTAGTTTCACAGTTAAGCTTTTCGGGGGCTATGGCTTCCACTTGCGCCTCTGTTTTCGAGACAGGATGAATAAAACACATGTCAGACCATTGACTCCATAGTATCGGATGTAAGGACGCTGATCAAAGCACGCTCAGAGCTCCTTGGGAATAATAACACAAATCCTTGACCCACAGTAAAGCAAAACAAGGGAGGGAAAAAAAAGAGAAATTAACCATTCATGGTGCGCTGCCGGAGGTGTTCTTTGATCACCGCTGCCAGCAGCTTCACCACTGAATGACACGGCTGACCTCAGATGTCTCTCTCTCTGTGATCCGACACTACTCTCCCCTCGTCGCCACTAATCTTAGGAGGAAATCATCAAAAGGAGAGTCTTGCGCAAACGTGGCACAGTAAATAGGGACAGCTGTCTCATGCAAGTCAGATTGTTTTTGTGAAAAAGAAAAGCATACAGCGTAAAGAACAAGCAACTTGGAATATAATACATATAAGTGAGTTGAAATGATGACCCCAATAGGGCTCCACCAAAGGTCTGCAGGTATCCTGGAGGTTCTCCTGATAAATGCAGGCCCAATCTTTTATTTCTCGCAGGTTCTCTTCATTTCTTTTTTTTCTTGCAAAATTTAAATGAATTGTGGTTTTTGTTTGAATACAAACAACCCTCCAGTCCCTTACAGATCAAAGAAACAATCTGGAGTCACACGGTGCATACTGATGCTACCTAATGCTACCACTCCCTCTGTGACCAGTCTACCGTGAACTAACTGTCTGCTCAGTATGGTGGCATGCCCATTCATTTATTACAAGTGTAGAAGAAGAAATCCACCTGACAAGTGGGACTGATATATAACTGACCAGGTATATAACTGCTTACATTATATGCTTAAATATTAGGTCACTTTCTTCAGAATTTCAAAAGAGGCATTTGAAAATGTCTCTGAGCTCACACTGTTTAAAAGTGACCTGGAAAATTAAATACTTGCACAAGCAAGGGGAGGATGCGGAAAGAAGCTTTTAGAGATCCACCCTCTGAGGGGAAAGGAATGAGTTCTGTCATGGGGTAAGGGTTTGAGTCTTTATCCCCACAATCCCCTTGGCATAAAATTGAGCGTTTACTGATCTGATGATGAAACAGGATCTTTCCACGGAGAGGAACGTTTGCCTTCTCTCCTCCAGGGAGGGGGGGCGGGGGGGGACGTTGCACCGGCTGCTGAGCGTCGCTGAGACGGTTAGTCTGCACGTGACGCTGGGGCAAATATGACAGGTGTAACCCACATTTAGAATGTTGTCTCATGTCTTAATGTCTCCTGCATGACATGCCACAGCAAGGCGCTCTGTTTCAAAAGGCGTGGATTATCATCTCCCGCAGAAAGAGCCGTAACACCCCACCCCCCACACCCCCACACCCCCCACCCCTGCATCCATAAAATAGAAAGAAAAACTGTCAGAGATCTGATACACCCCATTTATCCCCAGCTTTTCAGCATATTACACTTTGATTTTCTCAGGATGAAAAGGTATTAGTTAAGTGAACAAATGAGAGATAAAGTCCTATTGCTATTACTGTTTTGATGAGTATGACTGTGAGACGTGCAGTTTCACTTTCTGGGATTTCATAACTACTGCAGAGTCTGAGGAGAACTGCTGACAGAGATGCAAAGAGGCCAACCATTTGGTGACAGCGCTCGCCTGATGGTGTGATGAGCTGATAAAAACACCACATGACAGAAAATTATCTCATTGCTGCACAGTGTTTCTTGCTCTACTTGTCTCAGCAGTTTCAGGAATTTCCCCCTGGGATTAATAAAGTATTTCTATTGTAATATATTCTATTAAGGAGGTAATCATTTCACCATCAGAGTTTCTCACTGCTCAACCAAAACAAGGGGGGCTTTATGCTGCACAGATGGTATAAAGGCCTTGTACTGTGAACAAGCCAATTATTCCTATATCAATCATATTTCCTTGCTTGAAAAAAAAAAAGTATCTGCTCAGTTAATTTTTCTTTGGTTGAACTTGCAAAGCCAGCTCATATATTTTGTGGAGGATGGCCATATGTTGAGAGGAAAACAAACCAAAAAGTTTAAGTGAAGGGTAATCCTGGTGTTTGAGTAACATTTTCCATAAAAAGTTTTAATTAAGGTTTTTAATAGAGCATACTAAGGATTGACAATTTGCCTGCAATTACAGCAGAAATATTTCTATTTTTGAGCTTTCACACAAGGCATGCACTGACCACTACAACAACATGCAGGTTAGTACACATGGAATCCTCAGCGACCAAGACGGTACTAACCAGTGACCGGTCAAGGTTGAGCCCTGCCTCTTTGAAGTACCGTCTTCTAAGCACATGACAGTAGCGAGGTTCTAAAAGTATTTCTGTGCTCCAATGAGCCGATTAGCCTTCAGCCTTGGCAATATTGTGCATGAACCTTACAGAACTGTCTCCTCATCGACTCTTTGATCTCCTTCCCTTTTGTACTCTATTTTCCTTTTGTACTCTTTTCTCATTATTATTTTCTTTATTTGCACAAGATGCACATTTTTTACCAAATAGCACATGAATAATTCATTTCCCAAAAGAGTTGTCAAGCACTTATTTTATACTTTATAAACATTTGTTCCCACTGAACCTCTCTCTTTTTTTTTTTTTTTTTTTAAATGTTGTGCTGCATGGTCAAAAGGTAAGGGTCATATAATGAAGAATTTGTGCACACACACAAATAAAGTAAAAATTATTTATTTCTCACTGGAAACTGGAAAAAAGTATTTTCACTATAATGTTGTTTGCAGATTATGTCTTTAATAATACATTTTTATTTTAGATAATTTTGGAATATACTGAGAATCTCATGCTTTAATGATTCCTGTCCACAACCGTGTGCAATCAATGCACAATCTCGCTAATCAGGAAAGTGAACTTTTAACAGAGAATTTAATATGGAACATAAACAATTACTGTCACAGTTGAAATGAATGTTTTCTCAGTGTCGTGCTACTGTAGAAGAAACAGTGGTCCACGATTGACCTGGTTCTCCTGAGTTCTGCTTTGACAAAAGAGGGCAAGGACTGATAGAAACAGATTTTTGTTGGGGTTCTTTTTCCTCATATGAGTGAGTTCCATCGTGGTCAAGTCCTGCACCTGCAAATATGACAGTTGGCACACCAGCATGTTGAAACTGGCAGTTCATTTTGATTTACTCTCAATGAGCATCTTTTTTTTTAAGAATATATTTCATTTTTATCATACTGTATTAATCCCATCGGGGAAATTTCTTTACTGAACTGACCCATCGGAAGGCAGCCACACAGCCCGCCGCTGGGCAGGGGAGCTGACGGGGGCCGAAGGTGTTGCTCAGGGACCCACAGTACATGTTTTTGGCCTTATGGAGGACCTCTGAGGCATGTTGGCAATCCTTGACTCAGCAGTAATGGTAAGAGAGGAAACTGGAGTCTAACAGGGTTTAGTTTAATCCCATCAGCCAGGTCCAGGCTAATGAGAACGGCTCTGACTGTAAGGCAGAATCAGACTTAAGCTCCTCAACGTGTTGACAGCTGTATCCTTGGGTTGATTGTACTGCAAAATCGTGATTTAGCCTCCAAAAGGCATCATCATGCCGCTGCTTTTGTTGGATGATATCTACATCTTCTTTACACAAGAGATTTCCAAAGCCTTCAACATTAATCAAACCTTGGGTGCCCAGGTTACACATGTGTGGCATCAGTGAGGGAAACAGTAAAACTACCGGGTATGAGTTTTACAACATTAATCTCCTCATTGTGAAGCGAAGGACAACTCTATCGACATACTGTATTCTCCAACTGTTGACTGTTTACTGTATTTCTGGAAGTCTTAATTGGGGGATTGAAATAAAAGCACAACAGATCTCTAGAGTCAGTTTAACCACAAATAATCAGCTTTGGGCCTCTTATTAACTATTCCCCAAAGAGCCATGTCTAATTGCCAAGTGTTAATTAGAGATTTTAAAGGGGAGGGGCTGAAGCACCCCCCTGCCATTTGCTTCTAAGGCCATTTGGGACTGGCATGCCACAACATGCTATCTCTCGGGCATCCACGATTTCCTCACCGGTTGCCAACGACAAACAGAACACCGCTCAAATGATCCCACTCTGAATAACATTACGGAAGGAGGAATAAGGATGAGGAAATCAGAAAGCTTCTGTTTGGCAAAGTAGACAACGAGGATCACAAGTCACCTACAAATGAATGAAATCATCTCTTTTGTTTGGTCTCCACATCCCCATCTTGCTGTGCTGTATAAATTACCACAGAAGAGAGCCGTAGCGACAGATAAGCGGCGGCTTACAGAGAGCTGGAGTGGCAGGCATAGCCCGTTTGCACAGTCACATGTGCAGCCATCTTGCGCCCCCAATCTGGAGAGATGTAATTCTCTTTGCGTGATAATGGTTCTCCACACGCCCGAGACAGGAGGGAAAGATCTTGTGGGAATCTGACAGATGCTTAACCCGTTCCAGCTCCGTGTGTTCTATGGCGCAATGTGAACAAGCTGTTCAGCGTTTAAAATTCTAACCCAAATGTGATGGGAGTGTAATTTCCTACAGAAAGAATAATCACACATGAGTGGCTTACTCCATCGTACAGAAGTTAGAATAAGCAAAAGAAACAATCAACATCCAATACCTTACATATCAATCACAAATAAATAAAAAAAATACATGCCCAAAGCTTTCTGCTGTGTTTCCCTGCAGTTATTCAATGCTGAGGCCACTTGAAGATTTGTCAATCTAACATTTGCTAACACGAACCAAACCATAAATGGCCTTGTTGATTTAAGATCTTGAAGCATTTTTGATTATTAAAAAAAGTATTACCTGCTTATTTCAAACATCGTTGCTCCACATACCGTCATATAATTACAAAAAAGCACATTTCTAACGTAGAAAGACAAAATTGTGGACTAATTCAAGCTTGGAGTGATTTATTTTCTATTCAGTTCTTATAGCGATGGTACGTTAGACTCTCAGGTGCAAAGAGAACAAAACAAACGGTGGTGGAGCAAAATACTTTTCTTTTACTTTGGTTTCCTTTGAGTTAATAGACATTTTTTAATACACGACTAATCAAAGCCTATTGTGATATTTCATACGTTAAAACTTCCACCCTTTTCACGTGCGTTGTATACTATGCTAAAACAGCCCTTAATAGACCATTGTTGGGCCTATTTTTACATTCTGGGAACTCATGATAGAAATAGCAGGAATTCCTCTAAAAACCTCAACAAAGAAGATTTGCTACAAGAAAGATGGTGTCAATATATGGTCGTCATGTTCTGTGTCTGATCCATTTCCACATGCGATGTTGAGACCTACAATGATCCACACAAGCAGCGTTTGTTTAGAAGCCCACTCTCTTAAACGTCGTAAACCGTTTCAGTTCTCCGTTTGATAGTGTGGACGGCAGCAATCAAGCAGTAAACAGCTCCAACAACTCCAGCCCAAAATACATCAACATGAACTTTAATATCTGCAGTCACAGGCATCTGCATACATCTGGAGTTGAAAACACACACGCTCACACACCTTACATCCGCAGATTCAGTTTAGGACACAAACAACTGGGAGTGCGGATATATTCGAGCCCGGCGAACATGAATCTAAAACAGCTATTCTTCATCTCAGTGGGGGCTACCCTCAAAACTCACAACTCCCACCCTCCTAATATTTAGTTTGATTGCTGGGTTCTTTACTTTGTGTAACAGTTAACATGCCGCCTGATTCCAAAGAGCTCATTTAAGTCTGCTCACTAGCTGCTGACAGCCCAAGCATTTATCACATGGTGCCACATTGTAATAGAATTCTATTCAGAAAAGATTATACCCAGGCTTTCTGATGATAATTTTCACCATCTTTGAGAGAAGAGCCTTTTTTTTTTTTTTTTCCTTCCCCTGCCTTCCCTCTTTTCCATCTGTACACTTCAGAGAATCTTTCATAGGCTGGTTCCTTCATCACAACCCCTTAGAGGGGTTTCACTGATTCCTTTCCCATCAAAATATAAAATGTGCTACCTCGATGTCACCTCTGCATGCCAACTGGACAGATGGCCTCTTATATTGGCTGTATGGGCAAAGCAAGTGCTATTTTTAACCGTTCGAAAAGTCAATGAGAGCGGGGCCTCTGTTGCATCAAAAGCAGCTTGAAAGCAGCGACAGTGTCACTGGACTCCATCGGCTCAACACTGATCCTTTCTCACTCCGACCAAACAGTGCTTCATATCGGGTTGCAGGAGTTGGCTGTCGTTGTCGTCCACTGATTGTTTACCATATGGCTCAGGTCTGAATTCAACCCCAGTACGACTACAACGCTAATGGTTCAACGCATCTGTTTACTGAAGAGCGCATCCAGCGCCACGCTGGCACAACTACGTAACGAGGATGATTGTTCAAATGGTCATTTCTAGTCTGTGGAGCCTCACAGTGTCTGTGCAGCACAGAAATGAGTCACAATTCATTTTACTTCACAAGCTGTTGGTGTATGCAAATAATGCAATTTTGTAGTCTTGCTGACAGCCTCTTTGGAGTACCAACAAGGCATATTTGGTTTTCAAACATTGAAAATAAAACAACCTTGAAACTGTAAACTGCAGAGATCTTTGTCAGCTTGCAAACTGGGAGCACAAAAAAAGCTGGTAGCATTTCAAACATCTGCTAATGAGTCAAAATGTGTAATTCTTCATATTGAAAGGTTTTTGCCTCCAAATTATCAGTGTGTTATCGGAATGTGAAGAAAATACCAATGCATTGTTAGACTTATAAAATAAACCTTCCAATTAAGTTAACTTTTCACTGGTGACAGATATTATGCCTACAACTGCATGAGATGGGTCATTTTAGCATTTGGCTGATGTTATAATATTTTATAAACATAGCACAAAAAATTAGGAAGTCTTACAAAAATCTGTTTTAAAAATGCTTCTGGATTAAAACATTTTAGCCTTGAAAACCTGTTTATTTCCTCATTGGATTATTCCAGTTTATTTTGCTTTTGTTTTGTTTTTTTTGCCATATTTACATTTAAGAGAAGAACAACAGAGAAGATCATGTAGATTGTGTCATTGAAAACAGTTCTGCTTTTCAATCTTGTTTGGTAGTTTGAATAATAGAAGTCTGCAGAAACAAAACATACTGGCTATGTAACAGCGTATTAACTGAGCAAACCACAACAGCCTGGCAGCTCCTCCTCATGGTAACCAGCCCGATCACACACGGCTGTGGAACGGTTCACATTTTTCAACCAGCCTTTTTCACACACACACACACACACACACACACACACACACACACACACACACACACACACACACACACACACACACACACACACACACACACACACACACACACACACACTCATGGTCACTCTGCCATGAAAAACACCCCCAAACTGTTCTCACAAGTGTTCAACCAGGCACCTGATTGGCAGCAAATAAGTACCAGATGCTCAAAACCAGAGTCAATAGCAGGATAAGCTGTTTGGAATTCAGAAAGACGATTTGGCCATTTTATGGTCACAACCAATGGTTCATCCCACAAATGTGTGTTGAGTACAAATGTGTCTTTCCATCCTTCAATCCTCAGTTTATTTCTGAACGACAAAAATATTCATCATACTTTTAATGACAGTTGGTCCAATTAGATCAGATTATTGTTTCTCAATTAAACAGGTCTTCAAAGTTACTATGAAAAATACACAATTGTAGACTTTTTTTTTGGTTCAAGCATGCTCATTGCCTGGACAGATCAATTGTGGTCATGTGCCGTTTGAACTCGCTTATCAAAAGATGCAAAGCAGGAAAAGCAACCTTTCAAAGCCCACTGATGTGGCAGGTTGTTGCCCAAAAATGAGCGGACCACCGCTGTAGCAGAGTCCTCTATCTGCACATGACCTTGAATGACTCATCAACGTGAAACTGTTCCTCCAGTTTGGCAGTTTTTGGTGGATTGGCGTTTGAAAACATCAGCATCTTTTGGCATTTGGTGATTTCACTGTCAAACACACTGTTCCTCAGAGGCAGTGTGATACAAAACTTATGACTACATTCATGTTGTGTGCACTGTGTTGGGCCTGCATGCTGTATTTTCAGAGTTGCAATGCCTTGTAGGATGGACAATATCTATCAAAAAGGCCTTGGTATGTCTCTCCTCCTTTCTTATGAAGGTTCATCTCGTAAAGCAGATTCCACTGTTCACCGGCATTATAGGCCGTAGCCCAGAGGTTGCTTGAACTCAAAGAGATCTCTAAAGGCGCGGTTCCACGACACTTGCTGTCACGGAGTGTCGAGGGGCGGGTCTTCGCGCGGTCCGACTGAAAAGTTGTGGATGGTACGGAACGAACCCGCGACCGCCGGCTACGATTTTCCGCTACCCCTCCGTTGAGGTACCGGGCACCGAGGAACGGGTCTGTGAGGAGGAGCTACAACGCAGCCGTCTGTTGATTGGCAGTGACGATCGTCACTCTCGACTTGCCCGCAATATTTAACTGTTTCATCTGCCGTAAACCCCCTGTTGTTGTTTACATACGCCGCTTTGTGCTCAATAGCTGATTTGTTAACTGGGACACAACATCGCAGTCTTTTAACGAGATACAGACGCTCCTCCGTCATGGAACAGGAGGAGGAAATTCAGCAGGAGCTGGACGCTGCAATGAGAAAGTTTAACCTGAGTCACAGAGAACAATTCGGCCGGCCGGCGGCCACTTCCGTGTTCTTCGCCAAGTCGTTCACAACCCTGCCTACCTTTTTACTGTACTTTCTGAGTTGGTCCTGGGTGCGCTTTGCCGTACCGTAACCTCCCGCTCCGCCCCGCAACGTACTGCGCGGTAGAACAGCGGCTTAAGAATGGCGTACTCTGTCCCATTTGAGCGCATACCAGACCAGATGTCTCTACTGCACAATATAATTAATAATAAGAAAACTAAATTTTCATTTCATCAGAAATGCAACCACACCATATTTCTCATCATGTGGCTTTCCCAAGACATCAGCAATTTCAATTTGAGTCAATTTCATAAGACTATGCTTTTTTGCTTGGCAAAATATAAAAAATAAAAATAAAAAAAGGTGAAAGTATGAAGCTCACACTATCCACACTATCCACAATAAACCATTACAGTTATAGGAAAACAAAGCAGGTCATCTATCATTTCTGCAAAATCCACACCACATGCAAATTTAGGCAACTGTGAGACTATTTAAAAGAGTGAAAGCCAACACACACACATTGGCAGTGTCCCAACATGCATTTGCTATAGTCAGTGTGTGTGTGTGTGTGTGCGTGCGTGCGTGCGTGCGTGCGTGTGCGCGTGCGTGCGTGCGTATGTGTTTCCTACCATGTTGATTTTAATGACATTTTACAAAGATTCCAGAACTTCAGAGTTTCAGGAGGTTGATGACGCCTGGTTGATGGTATCTTTGGTTTTAGTACATAGAATCGCACAGATGATCAGGGTAATATTAATACTAGTAGTAAAAATACACATTTTGCATGTCAGCAGTGTGGAATCTCTGCATCCTAACTAAAGATCTATTTTTTGTGTAAATGCTTTTATCTTCTGTTGTAATCTACATTTGATCATCAGCTTATAGATGCAATGCTACTCTCCAGCCCTGATGCGTAATCTGATTACTTTTTTCAAGTCATGAGTAAAGTATTACTCTTACAAAAGCAGTAATTTGATTACCGTTAATTTCCCGCAAGCAGGCTGCGTTACTGCATTACTAAACCGCAATTTCGTCTTGTGAGACAATGACGTATCAGCGACGCAACGTCAGTGTAAACAACAGAGACATGTCGTGATCAATAGGAGATAACATGGCGCGCAAGAGAGAGCAGGACCTGCAGCGTTTAATGCTCGAAAATACCAACATTACTCTGAGTTTGACTCAGTGAAAGTTGACAAAAACCTTAGCATCGACTGTGCTCCCTGTGTGGGAAGGAAACTTTTATTTATGGAGAGAAATTCCAGCTCAAATCTGAGTGAGCGGCGAGAAAGCAGCACAGGAAAGAGAAACTCGGTGAGGAAACCCCAGAAACAATGAGAAATACAGTCTGTCACACACTGTGTACATTTTCCACATGTGTGTTTGGAAAGTCTGAAATACAATTTCATACCGGATTTGGTCTTTAAGTACTAGAGGTTGTTGGTTTGATTATTATCTGCTGAACATCATGAAATGCTGTCTCTTTGATGTATGCTGGATATGGACAGTTGGTGTTGTCTACATGGATAGAATGTCATTTTAGCAACAATTTTGTGAAGTGATCTTACATTATTATTATTTTGATACACACACTCACAAATCTCAATACATTTGAGGGAGCAATGTTGCTTTTCTTGGGATGTTCAGGTGTTTGCACTGTATTTTATTGTTTAGTTTATCATTGTGTCATTTGTATGCAGTTTTTTTGTTGTTTTGTTTTGTTTAAATGTTTCTTCAAATTGCAAACTGTTGTGTTTAAAGAAGACATTTTTATGTCAATGAAACTACTGGATGCAATAAAGGTAAAAGGAAAAGAAAACAGTGTTCATCATCAGAAAGAAAATAGAAACCACTATGCTGATTAACTTTAAAGGGGTCATACTATGCAAAATGGACTTTATAATGGCTTTCTAACAGTAGTATGTGTTCCCACACCTAGAATAATGCCCCAGAAGTGAAGAAAGTCTGTCCTCTCTCTACCTGGCTTGTTTTCATCTCGAAAAAGTGTGTTGTTTCAACGAGCCAATCCAAAATCAAACTCTATATAGTGTCATCGGAGTTTAGCCAATCCTAATCAAGGCAGGCCCTCCCTTTGACCCTCCCACAATTAGGCAGCTATGGGGTACGTCTGAATTGTCCCTCATATCTCCTTATCTATCGACTTTACCATCACCCCGTGGATGACGTCACAGGGATAAGGAAAGGTGTTAGGAGTCTTCCTAAAGGAGTTAGTGAAAGGCGATCTCGTTGGTGTTTCACTTAGTGCTTAGTCATAATAATCCGACGGCGGCGCAAGTTAGTGACGTCCGCCATGGTGGGGGAAAGAACTACAAGTTTCTGAAAATGGACTAAAAAAAGCGCATTTCTACCACTTTCCCCTGTGTCTCTAACCGCTGATATAAACTCAAACATCTCAGGGTTTGAAAGTAACTCAAAGGAAAAGAGGCTGCCAGGCTACGAGGAACTAAAGTGAAACGGCTGCCAGGTGAATAAATAATCAATGCAAAATGAGAATAGGCTGTGTTGGTTTAACAACATCCATAATATTCATATTTGGGATCTGGGTTTGAGATGATTTAAAGTTGTTCAAGGCAGATTATTGCTTTGGTAACTTACATGATCTGCGTTCTTTTTCCGACATTGTGAGTTTCCGTAAACGCTCGGATGAGCGGGTCTCTTTAAATGTTGTCACAGCAAGGAATTGTGGGGCAGCATGAGCTCGCCTCCTTTGCTAAAGGATGCATCAGTGGTTCCTAAGCTAAAGGAGGCTCTAAAGGAAGCAACGAGCCTCCTTTCCTTAGCTTATTGAGAATTCGGACAGTCCTTGTCATGGCCGACACACAAAACAATTCCGGGACTTAGGAAAAGTCGATAGATAAGGAGATAGGAGGGACAATTTGGACGTACCCCTGCTCTGGCACATGGCACCACGAGAGGAAGTACTTCCTCCTCTTCCCAAGATGGGCATGTGTGGGCGGAGCCAGTCCAGCTCTCACAGACACAGCAGATACTGAAAGCAGCTAAAAACTGGATTTTGGGCCATAAACTTTGAATAAGATGTGTATGGACCAACAACAGCGATGTGAAAGTGTTGAAAAGCTTTATGATATGACCCCGTTAAGATGTGTGCATTCACTTTGTATCCTGCAGTTAGGTTTCTATGGGCCAGAAGAGTCTGAAGTGTTTTTTTTTTCAAAAATGTGTCATTATACAAGTTTAGTTTCATATTTTATGGAAACCAATCTTTGAATTATTGCATGTTTCTCTTCCTCATGTTGTTCTTAATTATTTATTTGAGAAACTAAAACACTGTGCAGTTTTGTTTGATGTAATGTGCTGCTCATATAGATGGCCTTTGATAAATGTTTAAAGCTTTGCTAGGGCTTTGCACTTTAAATAGCCACAATAGTGAGTTTATTCAATAATAATAAGAATAAAGAATACTTTAAAAAGTGACCCGTAAGAAGAGATCAAGGCAAACAGAGATGCAGCCATTTTAATCAGACTGCATTAACTTATGACCATTTTAATAATAATAATAAAAAAAAACAATTGCCTTATTAGCATTTCAAGTGTTTTTCTGTAACTGACATTCCGCGACACCATCAAACAATTGTACATCCATCTGTAAAATAAAAAGCCAATCTATTGCAACTTTTTCCCGATTGGTTAAAAAAAAAAAAAAAAAGAACTCACAGTGCCGAGCAAAAACATGTGTATGACAGATCGATATAGGATGGCAGGTTTGCTTTTGGCTGTCGGCGGTGACAGCGGCACTTCAGTTAGCAAATTTCCTCCCAGCCTCGATCCCGAAGGACAGAAGCAGCTGTTCCTGTCGTGGCTGCCCGACGGCCATCTGAAGACAACCACCTGTCTTCCAAAAACACTGGGGACTGACCGATGGATGGGCCACTTCTTCTGCGTGTGGATTATGGTATTAGTCCAACATGGAAGTGCAAAGGGAAGTCTCCAGGAAGCAGATCCTACGGTCACACGACTGAGTCAAAAGGCCAACGGGAAGAAGAAAAAAAAAAAAGCTTTGTGTCTTTGAAGGAACTAACCCCGATAAGCACAAAGGAGGAGTGGATATAGTACAGTGGAGAAGAAATGACTATTATCTGGCTGCCAGTGCCAGATGAGCGGGCAGTGACGGTATACCCCGAGTGTGTCTTATCACTGAGCCTTTTGGAAAGATAAATGAGAGAATCCGAACTCTGAAAAATTAATTGCAGTCTGCAGTAATAACCGTTCTGCAGGCGGGCACTGTGGGAAGCAGTGGAAGCACAGGGGAGCCTTTTCATCTGGCTGGGGGATTCTTAAGGTGCCCTGAGGGGGGAGGGGGATCCCAGAAATGGCAGCGGGAACCTTCGGTAGCACATGCTGACTGGTGCTGAGACGAGCCAGACGTTCATGTCTGCGAGGAATCTCTAAAGCAGAGCAGCAGCCATGTGGCGAGTGTTGAGCTGGGCCTACTGACATTAGTCGGGAACCTACTTACTTGCTTTACTTATTGGGATTTTTCACCTTTTTTGAGCTTGGCGAAGACTCAGCCCTCGATTTAGTGAGGTGCCCTTTCATTCCTTTGGAAGATGCAGCACCACACACCCATTACGTCAGCTAATCTGTTTCCCCGCATGTCTTGCCGTGGTTCCTTTTCTCTGCCCCCCTCTCTCTCTCTCCCACCACCTCCCTCTTTCATTTAGGTGCAAACCCTCGAGCCTCTGCCTCCATTCCCTGGAGGTCAGCCTCTCCTGTCTCCTCTTCGCTACAGACGGTGGGTAGAGTGGCAGCCAAGCAGCTCGGCTCATTATCGCCCACGCTGGGCCCGCGGAGGGCATGGCAGAGTGGAACATGTCTCGGCCTTCACAGCCTGCCATCGGGACTTTCCTCTCCCTGCACGGGGGATGCTTGTGTGTCTGTCTCTTTCCACACGGTTTCAAGGCAAAAATCCACACTCATTTAATGTTGGACTTAAGTAGTCTCATACATTCGATTGTTTCGCAGGGTGCAATACTTTCTGGAGGGGATAGGGAAGGATCTACCTACACCTCACGGTTAATGCAGCACATCTCCTGCTGAATAATTAGTTTCATCACATGGATGGAGAGAAATCTGGCTCCTTCTCATAGTGATTAACGCTACTTCACCTGCAGAATGGACCAAATGCAAGGATTGTATTCAAAGAGGCAGAGGTTTTAACTCTCACATTGAGGGGCCGACCAGGTGGCGTTTCAGAAGCCCGAAAACTTTATTATTTTTTTTTTTTAAACACGGTTCCCAGAGTGGGGAAATTCTAAAACCCCCGGCTCGGGTTTGAGGTGTGGATGGCAAAGACGATCATCTGTGGAAAAAAAACGATGACGCAATCACCCCCACCTCTCCTCCCCACCGCGGTCATCGAATAACCACAACAATGTCGGACTACATGCTCCAGTTGAGCTGCAGAAGCTACTGACACTAGCCAGAGGAGGAGCTGGAGCATAGACCTATATAACTTGGAGTTATATAAAAGTCTATGAGCGGGAGTCTACTTCTAAATTTCTATCTGCTCCGTGTCTTCTTTTGCATTGTTGGTGTATTTGGTGAGTCACAGCGCCCCTAAAGGCCTGGCATATGTACGACACGCCCTTATGCATCGTGTTGAGTCGTGTTTATTATAGTGACATGTGGACGGAACTTTTTTTTGAGAATGCCGGGGAGAAAAAAATATCATTTTGGCCCGTGTGGATGTGGCCTGAGAGTGTATAAATCTTAACATGCCAGCATGTGATCACATGCTGGCATGTTAATTCTCATGCTAAGGTTTAGTTGAGGTCAGCTTAAAAAAAACTGCTCTTTCTGTGCACGTGTGCAGTGATTCAGCTGAGAAATGCCACAAGCCTGAAAACAAAGCAGGTTTTGTTTAGTCTATGAAAAGAAATGTTGGATATACAATTGAACGTACAACATAAACATATAATTGAAATACATTTCAGGAGATCAGGAGTAGATCAATTAGGAGATCTGGAGTAGATCATATTCAAACTCCAAGGTATGTTGGGAGGGGGGACAAAAGAGCTGAAGAAGGGGCATGATCATGTCAAATGAAATGAAGATAGCGCTGTCTTGTATGAAGGAGACGGCACTATAAATAAGATCCTTCTTCCTCCTTTTCCAGGTCGTGAATCAGTCAAATTTGAAAAGACATGTTTTTACATTCAGGAAGACTGTTGACACTCTGCAGGGATATTATTAGTTCCATTGAGCCTATTGTGAAGAGGAATTATTGTGGGGGATATTGTGAATATCGTGTTTTTCTTCTGCATTAAAGTGACCCAGTGACACACGTGTTTATATTTGTCTGCGAAGCCCACGGAGGAACTTAATGATTCATTGTTAATCATTTACCATTGACAGATTCTGCTAAAAGAACAGGTATGACATCACAAAACATTATAGGATTAGAAAAAGTTTATTCATTTGAAACGTAATTTCAATTGTGCATTTGTTCATTCACCCATTCATGTCATATTTGGATCATAAGGCCCTAAGGAGGGATCAGGAGTCATTCCATGATTGTTAAGCTGATATATAATGGGCGATGAGTTGAATATTTCTTACTGTGCAGAACAAACAATGCTAACTACTTAGCCACCGTACAGTATGATTCAGTCCCGTGATATGTGGCTCAGATAACAGTCTCTACATTAGTTTTTGAAACAGAGACAGATGTGGGCATGGTAGCAAAATCTTAGGAGTATTGCATTCACCGGTCAACATGTGCAGAACAACTTCTTTTGAAATAAATAGCTCCATTAATACTGACAACTGTCCAGGGTGGACTTTCCCTTGCGCTGGGATCGGCCATAGTTCATTAAAGTGGAAAACAAGAGGGACACTTTATATCTACTGTATATCAAATTCACAATCTCGCAATATTAAAATGAATGTCCCGAGTCTCTGTAAAGCTTGGTAACAACAGGTTTGTTTAAATCACGTCTATTTGCTGAGAAATATCTGATCTTGAAGATTACATCGGTTATGTCTTTGAGTACGATACTTAACTTTCAGGTAGAGGTCACTTTGCATAAAATTGTCTGCCCGCCATGTGAAATACATCCCGTAAATGTAGAACCCCTATTATCCTAGCAAAACAGAAAACAACACTGACACAGTTCATATAAGTAGTATATGATGGCACATATGGTTGTGTTTTGTTGATTTGTATGTATGCCAGTGGGCAATTGAGTGTTTAGCGTCACTTTTATGTTTTAGCCAACCAGTAGAAGCGGGTCTGCGGCCTTAGTGGCAGTTTGTGTTTGTAAAGTGGGTGTTTTTAATGTGAGTATTCACACTTTTCTCAGACAGAAAAAGACCTTTTAAGAGTCTTAATTAAAAAAAAAAAAAGCTGATGATTGTTTTTGTTTGTGTTTGAACTAAAACACTTAAAAGACTGTAATCTAATGACTTATTTCAGAATCAAGTACGACATGACAGCCAACACATCATGCTGACTCACCTTTTCCTGGTATTGCCGTCGAGACGAGTCCAGAGACTGGATTAGTGCGGTGGCGTGGCCCACAAACATGGCGTAGCAAGTAGCGCCCACAATCATGCTGAGGATGGTCAGCCACACGTCTGTCATGCCCACCGGGGGATACATGCCATACCCAATACACAACATGTGGCTCATAGCTTTGAAAAGTGCGTAGGAGTACTGCTGTCCCCACGTGTCGTTCTAGAAGAAACAGAAGACAGGGCGAGTTAGAGTGGTAAACTTCATAACTCGCTCATCTCGATCTTTCAAATTAGGGAGTCGACGTCATATTAAAGGTCAACCAGGACCCGGGCAGCTCGCACACGTACATGCACACCAATTAGTTAAGACAAAACTAATGGCAGATGTCCATTTGAAGCAGTTCAAAACAGAGCAGCTGGCTGTGTAAAAACAAACGTTGCAATATGCAAACATTTGGAGCAAGCAGACATTTGGGCAGGAGCCTAAAACAGAGCCCTGAGAATGGACGGATCGAGCGTGAGACACTGGAGGCTTGCATGACAGAAAGTAGGTCAGCTATTTAGAAAAAAAGTGATTTCTCTGTGAGTTTTCTCATTTGTAGATAAATTGCCCCTTTTCCTTTAGATCCCGGTGGTAGTTCATGGCAAATCAATATCAACTCTCTCCTGGGGGTGACATGTCCAAATTGCTTTCAAACTCATTTCCACAGCAGAAAAGCCAAGACAGATAGCAATTTTATTAGTGCCCTCCTGAAAGGGTAAGGAGCGATGACCCAGCAAGATAATGGGACAGCTACTGTAAAAGAAGACAAAAACGCCTTTTAATGACTCTGATCAGAGTCAAACCGACTGTGACCGGCTATATCAACACAAGCAAGCTCTTTGTTTACCAGGTAATGTGAGCACAAGCATGAGGGGCTTTCCATCAGAGGGTTACCTGCCCCGAAGGCCTGAATTAATTCAGAATGATATATTTGTTATTCTGTCACAATGAAAGCCATTCTTCTACGTAATGCAATTAATTAGACAGTGTTTACTGTGCGAAACAAAACAAACTCCATTTTGATGTTAATGAGAGGCAACATCTCTCACACGGGGATTTAAAAAAAAAAAAAAAAAACTTATAAATATCTCTCCTCACATTTCAGAGCCTTCTTGCACCACTTGAGCCAAAGGATTGCTTTTGGGGGCTGCATTTCAAGCAAAAGTAGAACTTTTATAAGGCACTGTTAAAATGTATTACCACTTTTTGCAGTGATGTTTAGTTACTGATAACTACTATATAATCAATAAAGTCATTCAAATTTTTCATGACAACTGTTGTGGAGCTACTGTCTCTCTCTGTGCCAAATGGTCACATTATATTCTGCCAAAGCTTTTTGTCTGAGCACTTACTGTTTTTAAATCTGGAGTTTAAGGGAGTAGGAGTTGCTTGTTTGACTAACTCAGTTCTCCTGTCATCAACATAAAAGATGTCTTTTTGCAACACTACCAGGAGTACTGTCATGTAGTATGTACCCCGAATAAAGTTCTGCATAACAGCTAAAAAAGTGCACCTCCCCGGTGTGAACAGATGCAGTGGAGCGCTTGGATGACCGACAAACTCAAACAGACCTAAATATTGTTGTAGGCTCCACCGTTTGACTTCTGACTCATGTAACCTCAGCTGAAAATAATGAGCGAGTGAGTCAATAGACCCACACAGAGCTGACAGCTCAGCTAATGTTTGGCAGCCATATTAATACAGATACAGTGTGTGCTCGTTATCAAGGCATCATAAATGAAACAGACAAACAAAGGTAATGCTGAATTTACTTTTCTGTGTAACTAGTTATGGCCCCTGGTTTTTCATTTCATTATGTCCTTGGGCGAATAACTGAATGCAGGTTGAGCATTTTAAATAAAAACTGTGTCCATTGGTGTGCGAGCATGTGAGCAACATACTATCAGACCGTTGAAGCAGTTGAAGTATAGTCCATTTTACATTTAAGATTAACTTGTAAAACACTGGTAAAAAAACATGAAAGTGTGAACATTACATTCAAAAAACATGCATCAGATTTTCACTGTAAAAAGATGAGAATGTAGAAATACATTATACATTCTTCATGTTCATAGTCAAAAACTCTTTTGCAAAATTATTGTGGACCAGTTGATGACTACAATGTAAAAAAAACAATTCAAAATAAACTGTTTTAAAATCAAACTTAACTACAGTGTGCTGCTGTGATTTAAAAATGTTCCATACGACAGTTGGTATTTCACATACAAGCAGCAGTGTGATTTCTGTGGGAACATACAGAATGGTGAACGTCTCATACTCTCTGTACTATTTAAATCTGCCTTACTTTGTTGTGACATTTTGTCTTATGCAATATGTCCTCACTGAATATGCATCCTGCTCATTATTCACATATTTAAGATGTAATTTCATTGCCATTCATACAAAGGCCAAGGAGCATACTGAATGAGTGTTTCCTAACAAACAGTTATAAACCGTAGGTAATCCCTCATTATGCTAATGTTGAAAATGAAATGTTGCACAAAGTAAAATGAAGAGTTGAGTAAAGACATGTCATTCTTGCCTGTACTGCTGTAAAGTGCACACACACGTCACTCTACCTTAATCTAGAGCCACAGTTTACAATATGTTGCCTGACAGCGCAGCCTTATGTAACCTAAGATTAATTCCCTCGCAAGTTGGCTTAATGCATTATATACTGAGGGTAAATACATTTTTCATGGCGGTACAGAGAACAGAAATTAAAAAATAAAAGATGACAGATTGAAAAAAAAAAAAAAACATGTCTAAATATACATCTGTCGTTATATTCAAGGAAACAAAGAAGTTGCTTGTTACATAGTTTGGTCCCAACTACTGACACCATCCCGAAGCAGGACCTTCCACACCAGTGTGTACGTCCTCATGCACAGAAACAGGTACAAAAAAAAAAAAAGAAGCTAAAATTAGCTAAAGTGTGAAACATCTCAAGGGACAGTGTTTGCAACATCTGTCATTTCCTGCGCTTAAACGTACGAGAGGCGGATTCAGTGAAACAAGTGAGCATGTCAGCGAGGCAGCGAGGCGTGATGAACCGAATACATCATACCTTGAGCGATGTAACTACTCATGTGACATCTGTTCTGGCACAAAGAGCTGAAGCAACAGCTGACGAGAAGCTGCTTCACGTACGTCTCAAACTAAGCTCCTTCGTGTGCATCGTTTTGTCGTCGGCATTTAATCATGTGTTTTATTCCTCTTCCTAATCTGTCATCTTTATGCTAATACTGCGTTCTCTCCACTTCACTGATTTGAATTACAAATTGACTGGAAAAAAAAAAAAAAAGTAATGTCAATTTTCCATTACGCACACGCACATACAGTTACAGCTGTGATCGCGTCGAGCGCAAACAGCCTAAAGGAACGAGGCAATAAAGGAAACACGTTTGGACAAAGTGTCACCAATTGAACTATTCAATGTGGTGAGCTGCTATTCGATCGAACAAAGGCACAAACGATGCCCTCTTGTCTCTCATATTGACAAATGTATGGATAAACCATCAGGTAGGGTGTTACTCTAATCAGCTGCATTGTTCAAGGATTAAATATAATTTGATTTATCAGTGAGTCAAAGTGAAAAGCTGAGCATTGGCCGACGTCGAATCAATTGTCGCCATAAAACATGACGATAACTCAGATTCCTTTAGAGCTGCCCCCTTTTATCACACGTCGAGTTAACATGAGGCCATCAGCCACAGGCGACTCGCACATCAGGTGCGCCACAGTCCACCTCCATAAGCTGATAAAGGCCAACGCTGTAATGAGTGAGGCCTCAACACAGACTCCACTCCGCAGCTGTTACAACGCCGCTAAATTAAAGAGCAGCGTGAGCACTCGCTGGAAAATTCTAGTATCCAACTAGTATTGGATAAGTTGAATTGTGTTCATTTTGTCGTTCTAAATACATTTGGTACGGACTCTTTTTTTAATGACAGGTAAAGCAGGAAAGGTAAAAAACTTTTCCTGCATTAAAAAAAAAAAATCCATAACATTAATATTGGATAAGGCTTGTCTGTCCACCTAAGAAAGACACACAAACAACAGATGTCCAAAGCTTCAACTGAATAAAAGTGACAAGGAAAATTTTTTTTTTTAAATATGGACAAATGTCACACATAAATGTATTTGATTAAGAGTTTAAAATGACAGATAAACAAGGAAATCTTTACCAGGAAGCTAAAGGGTTTTAGTATAGTAATTACTGACGGATGAGATAAGACAGGTCATAATCTGATTCAGACAGGCAGGAGGACTCTGCGCAGGAGAAGCACAAGCACTTACCACCATCTTATTTTTGGACACCCAGCAGTCGGCGGGGAAGTCCTGCAGCATGGGCACCAAGAACTGCAGGCAGCCATCCCAGTGACACAGCAGCAGCATCATGCCGATCAGGTTGACTATCCGCACCATGGCGCTGGCCAGGTCATAGGTCATATGGAAGATCTGAGGAGCGTCAGAGAGAGAAAGCGGGGAAGGAGTTAGCGTACGATGACTCAACACGCTAATGGCCAAATCCACGAGGTCTCCCGAGACGACCAAGCACAGTCAGACATGCACACATTCTCCGGGGGAGATTTTCCTCCCTCACATGCAGTCCAGAGACCCGTGGGTCTTTTCCCTTCACATGTCATGCACGCACTTTTTGTGGCTTTGGAATCAGACGACCACGTACTCAGCCTAGTGTTTTATGTCACTGGCGTCCACCGGGGACAGCCAGCGGACGGGGACCGCAGCTTTACCTACTGCTCTGCTCTTATCATCAGCCACTCAGCACAAACACAATAATGGTACAAGGGTCGAGGTGGCTGCACTCTTGAGGTGAGAGCGTCTGCAGGCTCGGTTTGTTAATCCTAATGATAAATATACTCATAAGGCGCACCAGGACTTCTGGGCCGGTGTAGATTTTAATGGCCTCAGCCATTCAAAGCCTCTTAATCCCATTGAAGACCACAGTGTGCACCGCTAACCTCACCGCTCCTTATTAAAATCCACTCACTGCCTTTAAAGGGCTGGTGACTGAGAGGGGATATTCCATCTTTACTTTGGGAGACGAGAGCATCTTCATCTTCCGTCCTCTTCATCACTGACAACAGTGTTTAATCATGGTCCTTGCCCCCTGTTTATTTTTTTCTTTCTCCCCCATCCGAATGCATTCAAAAAGTGTATTTTTTTCCTTTGTGCTCAGGTTAGGGAAGGGGCTGACTGCAGCTGCTGCACCGTCAAATCACATCAATTTAATTCTGTCAAAAAGAAAGAAAAAAAAAAGCTAGCGTGAAGTCAGAGGTACGCCTGGGAAAATGTGCCTCTCACGTTGTGCGGAGACATCATGGCCCTTCTTATCTGTCCACACCACAGATACACATCGAGACTTCCCTGTGTCTGCTCTCCAACTCTGTCGCCTTTTCTCTTTGGGCTCTTGTTCAAAATGTTTAGCCCCGGGGCTCTTACACATCACCTCCGCTGAATCATTTGCCCAGCTGCACCTTTTTCCTCGCTCAACCCACCGAATCCCCTCATCTCCTACACTTTGTGCTCACAGCTGCACGGAAAATGTGCCTTTTTATTTTGTTTCCCCTCTCCTCATTTATTTATTTTTTTCCAAGGAGAAAGTTCTCCTTTAAGCACAGCACGTGATAAGTTGTATTAGCTAATATGCAAAGTCGATGATAAATTTCCTGTCAGAGCTGTAAAGGCGATCCATAGCATGAAAGTGTTAAATTCACTCTCTGCCAAATGAATAAATAATGAGGTGCCCCCGTCCATCTTCTGCATTGAGTCGGATACATTTTTCATTTTTTAAAATTGGTATTTCCAGACCGGAAAGGGAAGAGACTTAAAAACTGCTTTCCACTGCAGTGGTACTGCTTTAAAATCTATAAAAACTCTCTCAGTCACAGGCAAATTCAAATATATCAATTCCCCTGACATTAATGTCACAGATATGAAAAGTACACCGTTCTGCTTGCATTTTACATCGTCTTGAACACATTTACCCTCAAGGATACTGTAAAGAACCCATTTTGTAAAATGAGTTTTTTTTGTTTTGTTTTTTAAATTAAGGACATTCCACTTCATAGTAAAAGATATTGAGACAAAAGGAGACGCAGTTATTAAAAAAGAGGGATACAGGTTTTTGGTGGATGTAGAAAAAAACCCGGAGCTTCAGCTGGAGCTGTTTTGACCGGTCTTTTGTGAATCCGCCAACCTTAAAGCAGTACAACACTGACATAGTGAAGAACGACAAGCACAATTACCTTGAGTCTGCTGAATAGGTTTAACCATGAGCCTCTGAAATGGTTCATTTCAGGACACAGCTCTGCTTTGTGTAGGTTTTCCTTCAACTTGTCAATACAGTGAAAACTCTCTCTCTAAAACTCTACAGTGTCAGCACGTTTCTGAAGTAGCCGGAGTCCTTTCAGTATCTCATGGTACAGCCTGAACGACTCATTACTACAAATAAAGTCCCACTACTTTCCTACTGTAGATGTACCCTTGCTCTTAAAAACTGTGTAGAGCATGAACGTTTGAGAAGTGTGACTGGTAAAGCCACGCAAATCTCTGATTGGTGGCCCAACTGCACTGTGACTGCAGGAAGGTGATTCCCCTATCTGCCTCCACAGCTGTAATCAATTCAAATAAACCCCACGCCAAGCAGGAAGAGCTGTTCCAATGATGAAAAATTAAAGAAGATTGGTTCTGTTAGAGCTTTGTTAAAAAGCCATCACTCCGAGGCAAAGAAACGAGGCTGTGGGGGGGGATAACTGCACCTCCCGCTGTGGTCTCACCACCTCGAGTGCGGCTGGAATGCGGGGGCGCCCTAGCTCGGGCATGGTGCTGCCAGGGGGGCTAGGGCCAGGTTCCCCCTCCCCATTCGCGGGTGGAGTAGTGCAGGATGGGATCTTGCGGTGGCCTGGAGGGGGACACAGGGTGGCTGGGGCCTTCTCTGCCCCACCGGGATTCGGGGGGGGGGGGGGTCTCCTGGCCCGCTCGGCCCGAGGGCCCTGCTCCGGCCGGTCTCGGCTTGGCGGCTTGGATCGGGGCCTGGGGCCCTGCACCCTTTATCCTTCTCTCGTGGGCTCCTCTTGGCTGGGGCGTGGCTCTCTGGGGTGGTTCACTGGAGCATTCCAGGGTCTGGAGGGCTGCCGAGCGTAGGAGTATCGGTGTCTGGGCCCGATGGCCTCAGGCTCTGAGGTGTCGCTACAGGCCCCCCCGCAACAGTGCCAACCACACCCAGTGGACAAACCCCATACACACACACACACACACACACACACACACACACACACACACACATTTCACTGAGATGTGCTGCTGCTGCTTGCTTGTTTTCTGCCATCGTTAGTTCAACTGTCAAAATCATGTTCTTCTTTTGTTGTTGCTTCTTTGTTCATTTATGTTCCTGCTTGAAAATCATGTTACTGTCTAGATAAAGCTGCTCGGGCTGGTTTAATCGAACAACAGTTGGAAAGTGTTTGGATCACCCCCCCACAATCTTCTCTCTTCTCTCTCTCTTTGAGTGTTCCCCCCTGGTTTAAAGGCAGCAACCGGAGGACACTCCAGGTCTCTTCCTGTTGCAATAGCAAAAACTGTTCTGACACCGGAAGGCTCTCAATCACATATTATTGTTTGCCCAAGCTGCCAAACAGGACAAGGGGGAAAAAAAAAAAGAAGAAAAAAAAATGGCAGAGAGAAAAGGACATTTGTGTTCGCCATAATTTAACATCAATTAAAAAAAAAGCACTGTAAAGATGTATTTAACACAAGTGTGCAGACCGTTTGCATACACTGCACTGCACAACATGGCATGTCACATGGGGGGATGATGGATTGCTGACCACTTTCTTTTAATTGATAGGAACACCGAGTGAGCCTGGCAGTATTTAGCATCAGCATAAACAAGAGAGCTTTGATTGATGAGGGCACAGAGACGCCGCACAAGTTTCATACAGGGGGCTTGTTTTCACCCTCACAACCCTCATTAAACGCTGCCATATGACAGGCGATACCAAAATGTTTTTTTTCCCCCCGGTCGTTAATCAAAAATCTGATTTTAATAAAAGATCTGTTCCAGAAAATAATCCTAGTTATAACTTTACAGTTGTTACAATTTTTATATGAAATTTTGTTTTTTTACTTTTGGACTATTTCCACCCAAAATAATTGATTCATTGGTGATGGTAGGTAAATAGAGACATTAGACACGCAATACACACATACACATCATATATTTTATAACCTCCTAGCTCGAAAATGAATGAAATGTTACTTTGTTTTTATTTTCAGTACACACAAATTTCTTACTTTACCGTAGTTCCTCTATCTGAGACACGTGTATAGAGCAAGCTTGTGCTCGGTGGATTACAGGTTGAAAACCCAGTGTTGACAGGTTACTACTGACCCGGTGCCCACCATGGCAGCACACTCCTCCTCGTCTGTGTAGTTAAATTAACTATGAAGGGAACGAGTTAAATGCAGAGAAATCATTTCCCTTAGGGGATTAATGAAGTGGACTTCCTTTCTTACGGAGCCCTTAAAATTCACCAATTAATTGACAAACATTTCATTCTGGACTACGACCAAGTACCGATAAATATCAATAAATATCAATAAATAAATTGTAATCAAACAGTATCCTTGTGAAGCAGTGATCATGCAAGGGCCGGCAGGCGGTGGGAGAGTAGATGGAGGCAGCTGCTGCGTCATCTCCAACAGATGGAGTGAGAAGAGCGTGATCCAGGTGAGAGAATAGATGCATATGTCCCACGGTGCTGACGGTAGCTGCCCAGACACAGTCAATGTCGCACTATACTGAGGCATCTGGTGTTTGCTGCTCGCGCCGTTAATGATGATGAATGTTTGGCATGACGGCGTCTCCACACATAGGACAAAACTAAATTCTTCTCTCGTGTCGGTTTGCTGATGCCATTGTGTGCACTGAATCTCTAACACGTGTCTTTCCTGCCACACAATAGAAGGCAACCCCAGGCTGCATGCAAGCTTCACTGTCTTGCTCAAGTCAGGTTCAAATGCAAAAGTTTAGTTCCTCGAGCAGTAGATGAATCATCATTAGCGCAGTTGACATTTTATCACAGTTATTTTTATTTCTGCGGATCTCTTTTGATTTCCATGAGGTGCCTCTCCCATCTGCTCTGTATGGGAATTTATTATTTATTTTTTGCAGTTTTTTGGGATTTATTCAGGAAACAGCCGTTAACGTCATAAAATCAAATCAATTAGTCTTTGGATGATGACAAATCATCTCTGAAGATTTCATGCAATTCGGGGTGATAGTTTTTGTGAAAAGTCGGTAAAATACCAACTTCTCGTACATACATTCATTTGTTTAGACATACTAACCAATGAATAAATACACACAGGCGAAAACATAACCTTCTCGGCCAACATCGCTGGTCGCCCAACATTCGTAGGCGAAGGTAATAAGCCACATTATAAATGACGGATGTAGAGATAAATGTAGGCTTTGAAAGTTCAGTATTACAAAATCCTTACTTTGCTTGTTTGGGTTACAAAGATGGAGTTTTGAATATATATTCCCAAGTATGAATTGCATCTTATTGAACACACAATAAAGCATATGCACAAAAGTGATTTTGTTGATTTGAAAATATTTGTGGTTAATATGAGGAAAAGTACAAAAGCTTTTGATTGATGCAGTCAATGCATTTAAAGGTTTAATGTCGACACTACTAGTCTCTAGGTGTAAATGTGAGTTTATATGTGATTATCTCCTTGTGTTTACCCTCTGATGGACTGGTGACCTGTTCATGCTGTGCCTTGCCTTCGAACACAGTAATCTGGGATCAGCTCCAGCATCCTGCTACCCTCAGTTGCATGACGCTGTAAAAAAGATGGACGGATGGACAGTGGTGATTTCAACGTAATCCGTCTTTTTCTCTGCAAATGGTGCTAATTATGTACGAGTACTGGATGTTTTCAGTTGAGTACATTTATTGTGTTAATTGCAACAAGCTCCATCCTGATGTGTTTGAGCGAGACACGATTTCCTCCTGATGAGTAATGAAGTTTATCAACTGAATCAAGCCATGCATGTCTCCGAGTTATTTCTAATCATCCAGCATGATGGCAGGTTCCGGGAGTAAGCGGCGGGCAGGAGGTTACTTTTCTCACTGTAAATGCCTCGACCACAGTGTCGCCCTCGTTGGACGGCGAGCGCGACACGTGGAGAATGAGAAGCAGGCCTGGGAGTGGACCACAGGGAACACCCTTCCATCATCTGTCTAAACAGGCCTGGAGGGCTCGGCTCACAAAAACCACTCTGATTCTGCTGCCTGCCCAAGATGAGCCGTTGGGTTTGCGCCGGATTACACATTTCGGTCTAACAGTTTTTTAAGCAAATCCACTGTGGGTATTCATATCACACGCGGCTCATTCAGCGTGTTGAGGACCTGTCACCGTTGCTGGCAAGCCTCATTGTGCAGTCAATAATAGCCCATTAAATCCATTCTTCCTGCTTTTCTTATCTGTGAAAGACCAGTCCTTGGCGAAGGTAATGGGTCAGTGAGCGGGGAGCTGATTAGCCGATTTCCCTTATTTAAATTTTTTGTGGAGATTTACTGAGTGGAAATGAAAGACACTTCATTCTCTTTTTGGACCCATGGGGAAGCCACATGGCTGACTTCTCTCACAGCACCTGACGTTTCGTTTTGTCATTCCATTACCGCAACACAAAGCCAGCAATGCCGTCCGAGCCATAAATCTTAACAATCCCAGCTGCCAATATCAAATAAAAAGAGGCGTTCAGCTACTTTTTAATAAATACATTACACACTGCCGGTGTAGCAGCAGACCCCAAACCTCTCACACCTGAACGTATTTTACTACACACTGTACAATAAACTCTACTTTCTTTTGTCTTTTAAAAGCTCTGTTCACTGAATAAAGCACCTAAATTAGTTTCAAACTTTTCCTTTGTAAGCAAAGGTACTTAAGGCAATGCGACACCATCTTAGTTTGTCTTGCACTCAATCAAACTGTACCCTTTCACCCTGGTGTGGATAAATGGGTATGGATTTTATATGGGAAGAATATTCATGTTATGCATGTCTGTCAATTTTTAACTTGTGAAATGATAAACTGAAAGAAAAGTCTTCCATTTCCTAAATGTTGTGGCCCAGACTGCCAAAGAAAAATCCTGCTAACGTCTGGTTCCGCTGGCTGGGAAGCTTTTTCTTGTCCCTCTTAACGTCGACTATCACTGAATATGTCCGGGCTCTGTGTGCACACAGTGGTTATGCAAAAATACAACAAATGGTTTTCTAATAACATATTGATAAGCATCCCTCGCAAGGGAGTCAAATACAATGTGAGGCAGACTTTTTCTGCAGCTGTTCATGACACGAACAAAAATCATTTTGCTGCCAATATTGGCAAGCATTTTCTGTTTTATCCCATTTTCACAAAGATATAGAGGTAAGAAAAAAAATGAAAGCTAAATTAAACTTCTCTTTTTTTCATTTCTTAAATTGAAAATTAAACTGATGACCATGAAACAAACTTTACCGTAACGTCACTCTCATGTCAAAAGTGTCAACCGGATTCTGTTTGTCCAGACAGGTTCAACACTTTAACTTTTTTAAAACCTTTAGTTCTGTCACACTGTGGGCTCGGCTCTCATCTCACGGACTCATCTCCATCCACGCTACGAGCGGCGCCTCAAGGGTCGGCCCGTTGAGACGACAAGTTGGAGGCATCAGACATGATGGGAGGAAGCCCTCAGAGCTTAATCATTAGTGCACTGCCTTGAATCTGATTTAACAGGATGACTAATCTCATCCAAATCACTGGTTTGTCAACAGGAGACAACTCCAATGAGGAGGATATCCGGTCACAGTCTTATTTTTATCCCGATGAAAAGTGACAAGACAAAGCTGACGAGGGGGAGACGGGGGGGGGGGGGGGGGGGGACGACGACAGTCAGCTCGGTATGTGTGTGAGCGTGATGGATATCTGCACACCACACTGAACATCGCAGTGCATGGCAGTGTCGTACTGGCACCTAGCCACCGCCACCAAAACCCTGTTTGTCAACAACATACTGTCAACATGGCGGTCGTGAAAAGAGCCTCATATGTGGAGTGGAAGAGGAAGCAACCAGAGATAATTTATGACAACTGAGATAAAGGGGAACTTTTAAGACGGAGATTTCATGAGCTGGCGGGGGATCGGGGCATTGCTTGAGTTATGTAAAAGGGTGTTAGTGGTGTTAGCAAAGTTTGGATTAGAGTCTTTGAGGGGGTGAAGATGATGATTGATTGATGATGATTGCAGTCGCAAACGCCCTCAGCGTATCTTGTGCTTTGTAATCTAAGGTTTCTTTTCTCTGCCGGTAATCCCGGGCACGTTAATCTGGAAAGACAAGCAGGATTCAGAGGAATATTGACACGTTACAACCCAGACTTCCGAACGCATCAACAACAATCGTGTGACTGGCGCTTTTCCAATAAAAGTTCCATCTGTGCATCGTTTTACTATGTGAATCGACTTACTGGAGAATGAATTCAATCACAATTGTAATTGAAGTTTTACAAAAAGCCATGTGTAATAAGTACTTCATATGATAGCAGTACACCTTGACAATGTATTAGCTTGTCAATCGTGTCTAATATGGTTGTGGGGGCATACATTTTTCCCTCCGCTTCATCAGCCTGTGAAACAGTCTCAAATTGTCTTGGAGAGATCATAATACGCTTAAATGGATTTCATTAGGTTCAAATCATTTTAATGTTCCGCTGCTGGCTTTATAGAACTAATGTATGCCTCCTCTGTCCTGGGGGAGAGCTCTCTCCTCCAGAAGTTCGCTTCAAAGGTCGTTTGGGGACGTACACCCTTATGGGGGTCTAAGGACAGAGGATGTCATATGTTTTGCAGATTGCAGGCCCCCTTAAGACAGATTGTCCTGACTTGATTCCGAGTTGTTTCCCCCTGCAAGTGTAAAATTGGGGAAGATTACTCATACTCTATTTTCATCATCGCCATCATCCATACAGCGGCAGTGAGGGCCATGACAATTCTTAAAATTTTGCAGCACTGCTTTGACCTGCAATCCACTCTGTTTTTTTTTTCTGGGAAGACCCTGCTGGAGGTCAAGAATCATGCTCAAGGACACTTCAACAGTTCGCGCCAACACGTCTGAGCTTCAGGGTGCCGGTGCAATATCTTCTCCAATGAACACGCAATTATAGTCAATAACAACAAAGTACGCACAAATATGCAAACATCTACACAAATCTAAACATACCACAATGGATGTATGGATTTGTGTTTGCATTTACATCAATACAAGTAAAAGAAATGATATTATTTCTATTCCATGACTCACTTCTGTGACTCACATCTTACACAAATTAGTAACATTGTGTTACAGGCCAGGCACCAAATGAATGATAAACGTGCCTACAGTACCTGTCAGTGAGCAAAGTCATCCACATGTTTTTTAATCTTTTTGTAATGTGTAAACTATTTGAAGTTGCTGCTGCTCCTGCAGATGCGCTGCACACTCTCCTGTTTCATGTTACAACTGATCAAGTTGAAAGTCCCTGGCAGGCCAAAACAACCTTCAAGTCACCAGAAAATGCCCTCAAGCTCCCGACAGGCTGTCCGCGTTTGATTTTCTCCCTTCTGATTCCGTCCGTACAGTATTGGGCTGGAAATTCAATGTGAATTTGTTTATTTATTTAAGGCTTCAGCACAATCAATACAACGTTAGAATGTATACTGAGCATAGATTCGATTGCTTAGCACACAGGGGTTATCGGGTTTCGAAGAAATTATCCATACTTTAAACAACGCTACCATAAATTGTCAATTGACTACACAAGGCAATCATACATGTCAGAGCTACTTCCATGATCTGCCAAAAATCGATTTGAAACAAAGAAAAGGTTGTTTGATTCACCACATTTACATCAATTATATATGTAGGTATTTCTGCTTTCTATTGTAGATCAACAGAAGTCTGACTTCAAGTCGTATTTTTGAGCTCGGTGCCGACATTTTCCAAGGTTGTTCAAATCAAAGATATAATTGATTATAGCTATGGAGATCTTCACAACAAAAAGCTAAACTTTTCGTTTCTTATCTTTATATGAAAGTCTACAAATTTCCGTTGTCCTAAAATATTTTGGAGAAATAAGCTTTCACTATTTCATAATTTCACTTACAATAAATTCAGTCTCAAAATTGTGTGTCTTTGTACAATAGTCAATAGTTTAACCCTCCACTCATTTCCTTAAATCAGAATTTGAATTGTGCTGGGGTGAAAGCAGCCCAACCACAACATGTTTGCCTGCACCTGCACCTGCACCTGCACCTGCACCTGCACCTGCACCTGCACCTGCACCTGCACCTGCACCTGCACCTGCACCTGCACCTGCACCTGCACCGGCAGCTTTACAGGGGCTGCAGAGAAGTCCAGCCTCGCATTTTGAAACCCACTGATCTTGGACATGACTGAGTCGGAGTTGTCAAGATCCCTTGTGTGTCTTTATCAAGTTTCCGTCTGCCTGTTTGTCGCTTCCTGTTTTATTTTGTCTTACCCGTGTGTCTCCATGTGCTTGTCGTTTCTGCTGCCTGTCTGATTGTGATTTGTCTCACCCATGTTCTTCTTCCCTCGGTCTATAACAAACCCTTTTCCCTGTGTGTCTGTACCAGATTGTCTCGTGCCTCGCCGTGACATTCCCACGTCTTCCTGGACTTAGCTTCTCCTCCTGACCTTCCCATGGATCTCACCCTGGAAACCTTCGCCGGCTACGAGACAAACGTAATTAATAATCTCTCAAAAACTCATCCTGAATTGTCCGAATCAGCTTCCGGGTCTCGTCCATCAGCCGTGACAGGAGTCAGCAATCACTACCCAAAACCAGTGAAATGTGACTTCCAGAAGGAGCATTCCATAGAAAACAATTCCTTTATCCTCGTTTGATCTGTTTATATGCCAAATCAGTCGACCAAGATTTTAAGAAGTGTGAAAATTAGATTTTGATTTCACATGTTATATATTTAAGCTCTATGTTGTACTAATAATTTGCAAGTATTCAGTGCAGCGTATTTTACAATAAACTTCTGACTGGTCCTGATTCCTCAAAAGCCTGATTTGCTGCACTTCAGTGCCAAGGGGGAAGGAATCTAATTTCAAAATATTTGTTCCCAACAGGATCTCGCTACAAGGCGACAAGCCATGCAGCCGAGTTCAGTGAGCTGTATTCAACACATCCCAGAAGAAGTGTCCTCCGTGTGACTTCCTACAGAAGAGGAAATGAATCTCAAACAATAACAAACCAAATGAATTCGTGCGGCACTATTTATAGCTTGCAGACACTCGTGAAATATGAGTGAAATAATTCAGCCTTGCCTGTTGGAGGACATCAGGACATCACAGGTTTGCAGCTTCTGCTATGTCAGAGACGTATACATCACATCGTGTTGCCATATTTAGAGTGCCAAGCCACGCTGACTGGCATTTGGTGATTTTACAGAGGTTAAAAATTGCACAGCGCCATGGATCACAAGCATGCCACCTCAGTACCAGAGAGAAATAACACTTTTTCACAGCTGTAAATAACCATGGAGAAACAAGAACACAACGAAACTCAAGGACAGTAGTTTCTTAGTTTCATTTTCTCCCCAAAGCTCAATATGTAGGTGAAGAGACTGAAATAAGGTCGGTGTGAAGTGTAGCAAAATAGTGAGATTGTGAAGAGATACATATATATATTGTCTAAAGTGCAGCTGTCAATAGGAAAAGTCAAAAAGTCAGTCAGGTGGCGTGATCTTGGCGACAAGTTATTCTGCAGTGACAGATGACATTTCTGTGAGGTTGCATCTGGAGTACTCTGGCGCTGATGCAAAGCTGGCCTTTCACTCTGTCTGCCTAACTAGCATTCATCAGCAGACACACACACACACACACACACACACACACACACACACACACACACACACACACACACACACACACACACACACACACACACACACACACACACACACACAAACGCACGCACGCACCTATGTAAATGGCAGCTGGCTCTATTTGAGCATCATGTCCGCTCTCTGTAGCGTTGGGTTGTTTTTTGTTTTTTTCGAATGCTGCAGTCGTCACAGTCCCGCACTGTCCTTGCAAGTTTTTAAAATGACACAGGTATGAATCACGGTTCTTTGGTTTACGAACATCCATCTGTTTTTCTATACTTTTAAAGCAAATTCTTTGTCAGTTTGTGGCTAGAATCTACTTCTGTGGATACTTGAGTGGCGTCCTCTGCTTTCTTTTGTCGACCTTATTGCTCAGGCTGAATGTGTGACAGGCGAATGCCAGTGAGTTCGCTCTATTGAAATGAAGGCTGGCTTGAACTACATGTATCCTCGCCTTCATTTTGCTCACAGAAATACAGCAGTGGCTTTGTATGAGAGACACAGGGCTGCAGAAAGATTCTTCCCAAGTGATTTATTTGAACTTTTCCTCTCTTTGAAATGGCATTACAGAGGCCCTGCATGATTAATGTCACCACACTTATATATGCTGTTCTACTTGGATAGCCATCTGAATCTCTAACCCGGGAATTCTGCTGAAAGCCAATGGGCATGTGTGAATGTATGCTGTGGTTTGATTGGCAATCATTCATCTATTCAACCTTTCTAATTGTTGGTGTAAAGCAGAGGTCTCCAACCCTGGTCCTCGAGGGCCCCTGTCCTGCATGTTTTAGCTCTCTCCCAGTTGCAACACACCTGATTGCAATGAAGGGCTCATTATTGGGCTTTTTCACAACCTTGGTGATGACATCATCATTAGATTCAGGAAATGATGATTTTTAGGAATCAGGGAGCCCCATAATGGTTTTGCGATGGAATTGCAGCAAAATTAAATAAATTTTCCAATTACTGGTCCACTGATCCACAGTTTATGGTTCGTAAAGCTTTACAAAATGCGCCCTCAAAGTGACACAAAAATTAGCAATGCTTGAACATGTGTTGTTGTTGATTACAGTGAAACCAACAGATTTCCCAAATTGTATGTTCTCAAAAAACCCAAACGACAATATGCAAAGCCTCCAATATCTAATCGTAGATATCTATGTTATAAAAAAACATAGATATCTATTCTATGATTTGATTGGAGTTGAAATACAGACACGAACCCTGATGCTCGAGTAACTAGATATAGCTTTGTAATCCACAGGATACAGCCCATATGGCAAGCACCAGCTCCGTGCATTAAGTCTGACTGTCACCTAAACATACTGCTTTGTGTAGCTTCAAATGTAGTAACGCAGATCTGCTGCGATACCACCTGAATTATGACCATCCACAACGATTCTGCCGAATGACTCTTGATCGAGGGACTAAACCCTGATCTAAAGTCATTCCTCTGCTCTGTCAATACCTTTAGGAAATACAGGCTTGTAGAGGTTGTTTTGTTGTTTAAAGGGAAGTTGTGTGAAATGACTACTTGTAATCCAGTCTTTCTGTGTCAGCGCACTTACTTGTATAACACCGCTCCTATATGCTGCCTTGACAGTCCTATATTATCCTCTGGCGGTGTGTCTTCTAGTTGGCTCGTGAGGCTCCGACGCCTCACTTTGCACCTTTTACCTCGAAGACTGAACAACGAGATCCATCCAGTGTGAGCAATGGGAACTTTTCTAATTATTGCCATAATTATAATTATGCACATACTGCTGCACTGCCTCTCTGGGCTCTGTGGTCCCACTGCTGGCTGGGTGGAGACGGAGAGGAAAAGAAAATACTCATCAACATCCTGGCTTCATCAACCGACTAGTGACAGGCGTTCAGCGGAGGAGCTCCTTCACTACTTTCAAGGGTGAACGCAATCAGAGGCAGCATCTATTCATATTTTCTTCCTGGGGGGGAAAAATGATTCATGGAGGGCTCTGCAAACATATGTGCTGTACATCTCCCCAGGTTGGGAATACCATTTGGATCATAATTGGATTTACTAAGAAAAACCCCATGTGTTTGATTAGATTGTCAGCCCATTTTCTCCCTCGATTTCGCTCTTTGTGAATCTAACTTTGAGCAGCCGCAGATTCTAGCTCCCCCAAGCACAACTCAAACAGCCCAAAGCTCTCCACAACATTGTTCACAGGCAGTTTAGCACACCGGCATGCGGTTCCTTACCTCTTCCCACTGGTGGATGTAGCGAATGAGTCTGGAGAGCCGCAGGAGTCGCAGCAAGCTGAGGATCTTTGTGAAGCGGACAATCCGCAAGGCGCGTGCCGTCTTGTAGAAATCGGAGTCAATGCGTGTCTCCACGATGAGGAAGATGTAGTCCACAGGGATAGAGGATATGAAGTCCACCACGAACCAGCTCCGCAAGTACTTGATTTTTATCTGCTGCGGGTCCAGGATGATCTCTGTGTTGTCCTCCTTCACGATTCCCGTCCTGAAGTTGAGGACAAGGTCCATGAGGAAGAACGTGTCGGACACAACGTTGAACACGATCCAGGGAGGCGTGTGCTCGTCCTTGAAGAACGTGATGCCCACGGGGATGATGATGAGGTTGCCAACCATCAGCAGTAGCATGGTCAAATCCCAGTAAAACCTTGTTAGAGGGAGACATGGACAAAGATGGACAAATGGTAAATCAATCGGGCAAATAATCTTTATCATTATGCGTTGACTTCTAACTGGAAGAGAATTACTTGTTAAAGACTGAATCTGTGATACTTAAAAGACCAATATGCTGCACTTATCTTTTTGGGGAAGCTGCCAATTATAACTGAAGTCTTAGGGAGGCTAAAAAAACTTGGACTCAAATCTAAAAGTACTTTCTAAACATATGTTTGTTCTCATTCCAATTCATATATTGCTTTTTTTTAAATATGAAAATATCTTCATCTACTGAATACTTAAGTCTTATTCCATTCAACGATTCATCCATCTTCCATGCCTGCACTTGAAGACAGACTTTTTTCTTTTTTTTTTAATAATAGACAACACTCTTCCAGGATTGTGTATTTTTCAGCCAAACGTGGCAGTTTTGGACAAACGAGACTTAATATAAGAAAAAACTAAATCACTCTGACACATGGAGAACATGGAAACTCAGAACAGCCCAGAGCAGCTCATTGGACTGTGGTCTAACAACTAAAGCACCAAGGGTTTTTAATAATTTCCTGTAAAACAAAGAATTATTTGAGAGGCTATTGCAGTTTCTGTTAATCACAAACCCGCAAATCACAATAAATGGAAAGACAAGATTAGCTGTAACACAATAACAATACAAGTAGAGTAGAAGACCAACTTTAGTTCAACAACCATAAACAACAGCATTTTATGGTTCATTGTTTATTGTATTTCTGTTAATAATCAAGTGAGATTACAATGGATTTGAACTGAAGACGAGAAAGTGCTCCACTCTCTTTGCTGCTAAATTTTGAGTGTCCATGTATAGAGGAACCAATCTTATACCCCATGTAATGATCCCATAGAAATTTACATACTTCAATGACCTTGTGCACATACTTAATATATTACTTTCCACCAGTGCCAGAGAAGGTCTTGACATAAAAGCTTTTGTGTTTGGGACAGTAAATCAGAGGTCAGTGAGGGTCCACTGTTAATTACAAACTATACACTGACCTCGTATGTCTTCCAAGCCTCAGAGTTTGGTTATAAATTGCGCTCTCCGCTTCCCAGGTAATTGAATCTAAATTGGCTCTTTTCTGATACAACCTGGATGCCCCACAGATTGCACAGTGAGGACCTCTGCGTGGCGCGCTCTTGTTAGGATCCTTGATGATTTACCCACCCACCTTTAACTGGGCCATAAAGATCTGTCTATGTGCAAAACTATTAATCAAGAGTGGGGAGATAAAAAGTGGGAAAGAACTGCTGCTCCGTACACAACCGGGGTAGGAGGTATATTTTCAGTGCAAGAAAGCGGGACTACAGAAAGTAATTACCGCTGTTTCCATGTCGTGGCTTATGTCTATTGATTTCATGGTTCATTCTCTGTGTGTTGCAGTAAATAACTCGGGGGTGTACTTTGAATTGCTACCCCACAGAATCGCACAGCATGATCCATATTTCTGGTTTTATTTACATATAAAATTTTAAGTTCCTTTTTTTAAATTGAGTTGGTCAAACAATGTCGTCCCAAATGGAGTGTAAAATTCAAGATTTTTGCTGATTTCCAGTTGCTTGTGACGCTATGAATTCCCACCTGAGACTTGCATCAGTTCCTCGGAAGAACCGCATTGGAGACTTTGATTAATCACAACATTGCATGCCATTCAACAGTTCAGCTGTTTCTAGTAAAGCTGTTATTACGATACCTCTTTCTGGGAGTAAAAACAAATATCACACCCGGTTCATTCAAAGGAAAATCTGAATTTATTTTGCATAGGCAGATCTGTTTGTGTGAGTCATAACGGTCAAAATGGTCAAAAACCATAAAGAGAAAAGTTTTTATTTACTGCTCTGCAGCACTGCCAACAACTGTGATTTCTGCAGTCCAAGCCAAGTGGAAAGCAGCATTAGTTAGACCTTTAGTCTTTAAAACTTTAAAGCCGTTTTGAGAACAAAGGGCTCAACATTAACACCCTCCAACCTGCCAAATTGTGGGTCGTCCCTGCAAGAATCTCAGCCAATCTTACTAACCATGACAGCCGGTGAACATTTGCTTTCCCCTGTCTCTCTCTCTCTTTTTTTTCTTAACACAGTAGGAACCTTGTTCAATGGCGCAATAAAACGGGGGGGAACTACAAATCTGAAGAGCACTCGCTGCACGTTATTGCTTATTCGCCTCATCATTGGTTAATTTAAGGCACGCCTGCTGATGTCAGCAGCACTGACGATGTGGACGGATGAGAAGATCGGCTTTGGGACGGAAGTGTGTGATGTTGGATTTTCTTTCCGATCAGATAGCAAGTAAAACCAAAGCTGCTTTGAACAAAAGCGTGGATGTTTTAAAAACTCCACGGACGATCTGGCTTGTCAAAAATCATGTGACTGATTCTGGTGGAAAAGACATAATATGAACCAAGCAAAGAAATTGTATAGGGAAGGTTGTGGGACCGCTGCAGCCAGGTCGGCAGAAAGTGGAAAGACACTCCATGAAAGAGTCAGACTGTGATGAACCTTTATCTGTTGTTTTGGACAGGAAGTGTTTTTTTGAAGCATGGCTTGTATTTTTGTGTAAAAATTTTTATATAATTTTGCTGATTGCAAAATGTCCTGTGATTTCATGGTCAGCCACGATAATTATAGATCGAGAATGCTACCAGAGTCAGCAGAGCCAGGAATCATTTTGACTGGCAAGTAACTTTAGTAGCTGGTGAGTAAAACCTTAGTGTTGAGTCCTGCATGTGTGTAATAAAATGCTCTACGCAACTGAAACTAAAGCAAATTTATCAACACCAGATAATTTCACTCGTATCACAACATAATAGCTATAACTTTGTGACTTCCTTAGCCGTGTGTATCACCTGATGGAGTAAAAACACATAAATGTTCGACACTTTCTCTCAATATGGATAAAAAGGCTATTGTGTTTCTGCAAAAACGACTCAGGTCGCTGTTTGCTAGGAAAAAACACTGCTGCCGTAAAGTGCTTGGATTACAGTTTACACAGGGACCCGGTGCTCACACATGCATACATAAATATACATTACACATAAACACACATCTCAGTTTCATGTATAGTATATTGCACGCACAAACACACACGCTGAGGAAACAGTGACAGTAATTGGAATTCTTCAAAGTAAAAAGGTATCCACTGTTCCAGCTTGTTGTCATGTGGAGTTATATATAGACAGACCTTGCCACCACTGTGTTCACTCACATTAAGACTAAAAGCCCAGGAGAACAAGTAAAACTTCAAAAGAAGAAACAAAGGTAATGACATTTGTTCTTGATATTGTTGTGCCTCCTAATACTTTACGCTCGAGCTTGTAAAAGCTGCACCAAGTACTTGGCAGGGGCAGGACTGAGTTGACAACATCAGCGGGGTTTTTTTTACAGGTAGTGTAAGTGCTGGAAATCTGTGTCTTTGTTCTGCTGTGTGTTTTGATGTTCGTGGCTAGATCACATATAAACTTTTAAATCACTGTTACAAAGCCAATGTCTGTACATTACAGGGAATTAGAGAATAACCATTGCACAATAGGCCACAGCTTTTCAGATAGTTCAGTGTTTTCCTTTTTCTAGGCTGCTAATAATATTCTGAAACTTATACCTTTGGTAACTTTCAGACTGAAAGTCATCAGTCTTCTGTCATTGTCACTATTGGATTATCATTGTGTTGGCATGGAATTAGCTGGATTAGTACAATGCAAACATAAAGATTTCATCTGTTTGTCAATAATGATTTGTTGGAATTATTTATTCAACAAAAAAGAATTACAGGGATATATTTAGGTTTTCAAATTTACAAGTACATATAGCTGTCACTGTTTAAAAAAAACAAACATCCGTATCAGGAACAGAAAAATACAAGAAAACATGTGGACATGACAACAATAATCAATCGTCGCGCTCCACTGAATCACAGGTGACAACCGTTATATACATAAAAATGACTAAGTTATCCAATACGTCATGTACAAAGACTACTGCTGTCTTTAGGAAATGTAACTATGAAGTGACGAGAGGATTAAAGTGTTGTTCAAGAGCAGTTGACTGGTATGGAAATCAGCAGAACATATGAATATGGCACAGCAGTTTCTGCCCTTTGGGAAAAACACAAACTATTGTTTTGGTGCTGTGCAGTGTATTTTTATCACGTCATTTTCAGCTGCGCGGATGTTAGCAGTTGTAGCACATAGCAGCAGAGAAGACTATCGGGCTGTCTGTGGTTGCATGACTGACTGACTACAACAGTCAAAGAACCTGTTCGTCTTTCTGACACAACAGCACAGGTGATCAATGATATCCTCATCTTTTATTTGAGTGTCTCGCCACCTTCAGGCAGTCGTGCAACTGAGATTATGAATATAAAAAAATGACAAAGGTGTCCTCGAAAGCTATCAATGGGTTTGTCTTTGGCTTACTATTAAGACATGGCAGTGAAATGTGAAATAAACTGATATGCTGTTTCTTAGGACAATCAAATAACTGGAGGGATGTAGATGTTTAGACAGTCGTGTCACAACAAATCATCAAACAAAGCTTTGTTGTCAGTCAGCCCGTGTGGTAAAATACTTTGAGGGGAAACCACAGCGAATAGGAATATCATTAATTCTTTTGATATTTGCGAAAATATAACGAACAAACCAAATGAAAACAAGAAGTAGGCCCGTGGACTTAACAGTGATGTCTGGCTTCTCTAGAAGCGAAGAAATCCTCTGCCAGCAGTAACATAATTCTCCATGAATGTGAGGAAACGGCATGAGGATTAGAAAAAGAAGAGCGAACTCCCTCACATCACTGGACCAAGAATAACAAGACAGAATGCTGTTTAAGACCTCAGGACGGCACTCTGGCACAGCGCATCCCGCCGCCACCTGTTTGATAGAGCCGCACTTGCATTGAGGAGTACTGGGACTGCTAGGATTAACAACAGCTGCCGTGCGCCTAATGTGGCGATGCGCCTTTCTCAATATGAAAGGAACTGCATGCTAAAACAAAAAGGAAAAAGATAAATCACACTGTGGCATTATTACATCAAATTCCACCTCTGAAGATGTTGAGTCGACGCATACAATGTCAAGATTCATTGATTTCAGGCCATCCTCAATGCACTTTCCAGCTTCAATGGTTGTGGATCCTGCTTTTGAACTGTGCACAATCCTTCTCGTTGGTCCGGAGGACATCGGACATCAGTGGTTTCTAAAACAGACGGCTTCATATTAGACCTCATCTGGCCGTAGAACAGTTTTCCATCTTGCTTCAGCAAATTCAAATGAGCAAATGAGCCCGGAGAGGAGTGGCATATTTTAACTGATGTGGCTTCCTAATTTGCATTATATAGATTTAACTTTCATTTTTTAACTCCTCTGCAAAACTGTATTCACATACAATGTTTTCTGTTCTTGAGTCTGAGCGAGGGTTTCTAGCACATTTTCATACCTGGTCTTAATGTTTTGTCGAAAAATAACAATAAATAATAAGCATCTACTGTTGACGATTTGGTCTATGAGCCAAAATATTTATTGTATATAGGTTATCTTTCGAAGTAGATTTTCTCAGATTGGTAAACCTATCTCCATTATTACTTGTCAGAGACTCAGCCTCTTAAAAATACCCCTGTATGTTAATGATCCAGCAGCACTAACCCTTTTTGGTTAAAGAATTCTTTTAACAACTTGTACTAAAAACATTTCAACATTTTTTTGTCAGTCCCAACGTTTGAGATTTGTTTCAAATGGCAACTGAAGGCTTATTTTTCATTCCTGAATTTATAAAATGTCTTATTTAAGCATTTACTATATTTTCTTTGTTGAATTGCGGAAACGTCACAGTAAATAACTTTGGAATTATGGTTGTAAGAAATGATTTTAAATGTGAAGCACTTACGCACGGTTATTTTAAATATTAGCAGCACAAATCTTAGTTTGATTCTCATTACACACAGTTCCTGTCTGATCCATCCACACAATTCATATTGAGTTCTCAATAATCGTGATGATTAACTAGTTTTTAGTTGAATATGAGAAATTAGTTCAGCATCCAAGTAGCAAGAAAAAAACTGTACGATCCTCTGTGCCTTGAAGGTTATATTTCCACATAACACCCATTGATTGAGGTTTAACGTGCTCGTGTTTGCATGGATGCGTCTGTGTGTGTGTGTGTGTGTGTGTGTGTGTGTGTGTGTGTGTGTGTGTGTGTGTGTGTGTGTGTGTGTGTGTGTGTGTGTGTGTGTGTGTGTGTGTGTGTGTGTGTGTGTGTGTGTGTGTGTGTGTGTGTGTGTGTGTGTGTTTGCATGCATGTGCAGAGTAAATGCTCATGATTCCTCCTTTTCACTCTTGTGGTTGCCTCCTAATGGAGGTCAGGCCACCTAAACATAGCAGGGATCCATTTACTGTGTTTTATTATGCACTAGGACCCTGACATAGAAGAACATTGTTCTATAAATACAGTTGGGCGACTGTGGGATGTTGGGCGGACAGTTCCAAGGCATTACACACTCCCTTATCTGTGTGTGTGTGTGTGTGTGTGTGTGTGTGTGTGTGTGTGTGTGTGTGTGTGTGTGTGTGTGTGTGTGTGTGTGTGTGTGTGTGTGTGTGTGTGTGTGTGTGTGTGTGTGTGTGTGTGTGTGTGTGTCCTAAGTCACAGACTCAAGTTGTTTGAGGAGAATTCCACCTGTCTTGAAATAAAATGAAAGTAATAACAAAACCTCACACTGGTGAGATTAAATAACTATTTCCAAGAGAGAACTGTTGCATAACATTCTGTTCATTTATCTAACTCCTCTTTTTCCTTTTTGTTCCAGAATCATATCATCCCAATAAAATACAAAACAAAAGCAAACTGGCAACAAAGAAAACTAAAAGTGAGAATGTAATAATTAAAAAAAAAAAAAAAAAAAAGTCCAAGTTCCATTGCAATGAGCATATGATCAGAATTAAATTCCATGTTTGTGTTTGATGGTTGGAAAAATCCAATTTCCATACAGACTTTGTTGTAAAACACAAAAGATAAACGCATTTAGGAAAGCCTTTTCAGATAAGATATCAGATGGAAATATTTGATAATAAGAGGTACATCCTAAAACTCTGATCACAGGGTGTCTCTGTAATCTTGCCACCAAAGAGGAATAATCAGATGGAAAAATAATAAAAGCTCCCCAAAAAAATAATTTAAGCGAAAGTGAAGCTCACACCTCACTGGAGATGCTGAGAGTTCACTGTACTCATGAAGGGAGCCCTGACATTTCGCCGTCTGTAGCCACAGCCCACTCTGCTCTCTGGTGGGGTGACCAGGGACAATGGGAACATGTTGTCATCCTCAGAGTGCATCTGACTACACGATAAGCCTTTCTCATTCTCCTCACCAGGCCCGGGCCAGGCTGCCCGAAGACGGACTGTGAAAGCCACCGCACACGGCTCGAGATGCACACACCTTTTCAGAGCGGTGTGCCGAGGATCTACAGGGAGCATATATGCACGTGTGCTTGCACCTGTTTACATTTGGCATGTAGAGATGTCTATCTGCTGGCTACCACGCTGGGAGACTGATGGAATAGCATGCAAGCAGGTCATCTGTCATGTCAGGGGCAAGTTGCAGGCAGGATTTACCAGTGCCTCACTCGATTCTGTGCCACGCTGACTGAATGGGAACGGGACACGAGCAGGGGGTGCTTTCACACCAAACATCCACAAGGGCACTCGCCAACACTGGGTACACTAAATATTATGAAATGGACCTGATGAATCACTGAAACGTATCTCTTCACATCGGAAGTAAAATCAAACGTTTCCCGAATTGATTGAAATGCACATTTGTGTCTGTGTACACATGTATGTGCTTGTTTTTACATATTTGACAGCTTTTCAACACTTTCACATGGGTCTCATTGGTTGAAAGTTATTTGCCCCAAATCCAGCTTTTCCTCGATTTTCTGCCTTTGAATATAGGAATATAGGAATATTGGAATATTGATTTCTGATTGGCTCATTGGAGCACACACTTGTAAACAAGCCAGGGAGTGAGATGACAGACTTTCTTAACTTCTGGGGCGTCATTCCAAGTACAGGGATGCTGATGGAAAATTATTAGAAAGTGCATTTTACATAATATGACCCCATTAAGTATCTTTAATCTGACGTACTAACTCACTATGTCAATATTTTTGCTTGTGCTATTTGGAATTTTTGCAGCACAAATCTTAGTTTGATTGTTATTACACACAGTTCCTGTAAGCCACTGTACTTATCCAAACTTAAAAGTGTGTGTCAGTTTGCATATGTTAGTAATTATGTCACTATAGGAGAGCCGTTTCTCTTTAAGTTACAAAAACAATAACAGCATTTCTACACTTGGGGCATCCACACAAATCCACGAACACGAGGCAGATGAAAGTAAAAAAAAATGTAATTACGTGGCACATTTTCAGAAGCTCATTTTAATTCAGATAAAATTGCAAATACAAAACAAGCTTGATGAACCTATTGAAATGAGATTAAATACATTTATGAAGGGTTTTGCTTCTTGCTACCATCATTCTACTTTTTCATACATGACAAGTTCACTCGCCCAGAACTCCATTTTTACTTGTTGATATTTTCCTGAACTGCGAGCAGGATGGCGAGTACTACTACCGTCACTGATGCCATCAGAATGTCATCAACAGTTAACAAAACACTCGCCATCGAAACCCGTAGATCAGAAACCCTGGCTCCATCACACTGTTTACATATGTCAACCGCCGCCGCCACACAGCTGGTTACACAATAATAGCCACACAAGATATTGATTAATGAAGCGACCAATATATTTGAATGATTTTGAGCACACCTGCATCCTGAGTTATTTGTTGGGGGAGGAGATGTGTTAGACCGGCTGCTCTCTGTGTCAATAAGGTGACAGACAAACTTTTCGACCGGTACGCATTTTATTCCCTTTGCAATCTAGTGGTCGATTGTGACTGATGTATTTCCCCCCTCATCTAGACTCTGGCAAATCGCCATTGCGTGATTTTATCCCATAAGTCTTTGCACCAGCCGGCCCTCTTCTCCTTCTCTGTGGATCTCTCACTTAAGTGTCGCAGCTTGTCAGTTTGACTGGAGACGCAACATGTTTTGGTGAATTGACGTTATTTTAACTGTTCCACATCAAATGCAGGAATCCACACCTTGATTTCCTGCAGCTCTCTGGATGCTCGTACCCACCACCTGGACCACTGTGTGGCCAGTCATACCTTGACTTGCTCAATGTTCTATTGAAAACTGGTAATCACTCTCTTTGACTTAACACATTAAAGTTGCAGGAAAAAGATCTTCATACTTGATTCAAACCAATCAGAGATCAAGTTAGTGGCTGTTGATTTAACTCTCGGGTCTATTCCAAACACCTCTAACCTGGTTTCATATGGTTTCACCTGCGAGTTTAACAAAACACATGCACAGTCCAGTCACATACTGGGCTTTCCTCTAAACCGATGTGAAGAATGTGAGAGACTATTTATGTGTGTTTATTTATCTTTTATAATATTGCCATTAATTGAGTTACTTTAGTGGAGAAAATGAAAACTAACTAATCATCTCTTATTGATGGTGACTTTACTCATATAAAATTTCCATTGGAAATAAGGTTTTATTTATTTTCAGGAGCTAATTTAGAGAATACATCCTTCAGAAATATATTTTTTTTGGTTAGCTGTTTTATTATCGTTATCATATGTACACAAACAGCTTTCACATTCATTACATACGTTTATATTTGGGTTTTTTACTTCCACTCAATGTGCTGTCGTATTTTCTTTTTCGCTGAACGTAAAGTAAATTGTAGAATGGCATTTAGAAACACCAAAGTACAATTTAATGTAAGCAGCTCTAAATCACTGTTAGAAGCAAACTGATAGTGACACTGCAACAGTTTGGGCAAAACTATTGCCCTTTTTGAAAAAGAAAGAATTGTGTGAGAGCAAAAAGCATCAGTTTTACATCAGCTCCTGTACAATTAGTCCGAGGCAGGTAATCTACGATGCAGGATACCTAACAGAAAAACATCTGCAACCAAAACAATGCCCATGTACTGTCTATAATAGAGCAGCCATTTGGTTGAAACAATCCAGTTGGCAAGCATAGCTAAATTTAAGTGTCTAGGAAGGAAAAGAGTCGGGTTCAAAGGGTTAATCCTATTTTTGTTGTCACCCGCTCCAATGAACTGTCATAACGGCACTGTCTTTCCTAAGAACAGCCAGCAGGCACACTGCAAGCACATCACTGACACTGGGGCTGTGCAGTCGCAGGCGGCTATATTTAGGTGAAGCACGCTGTTTTATCAAACCCAGGTTAAGAAGATTTCATCAGAGGTAGAGGCAAATCTCCCCAACCTTAGGCTAAGAGAAAACAGAGGGATTTTCTAAATACCTACAGAGGGGAGAGGAAAAGCAAAATCAACTGAAAGGAGGCAACCTTACCTAACACCACTAAAAGAGATCCATAAATAAGATTACAAGTAGTTCTACTGGAGGTACATCAAGATAAGAGTGCAGGGTTCGGTTTTTCATTCCCCTCTAAAGCTCTATCTGGAACTGTTATTCAACACAGCCAACATGACGGCGATGTTATAGACAATGTCATTACGGATGCGGTCAAAACACAGACTGTAAAAGATGAGAAGCCTAAAACCGTCCATCACTTCCGGTGTGGAAAATATCACATATGGCAATTGTTTGGGGCTTTTTGTTTGATAGTTGGACGTCTCTGGATAATGTTATTGACTCCATTACTGGATAAAAAAAAAAGGGTTGAGGCTACCTTGTGACCACAAAAAGGAGATATTTTAACATCCTCTGATGAAGTTTTGTTGGTTTAGGTTGCATACAGCAAGTTACCGGTGGATTCCTGGTGATGTTGTTGGATATTTGTTGAATGTTTGTGAACGACTAATTTGACTGCATAAAAATATATATGTGGTTGGATTTTCCTTCATATTATGAAGTTCCTGAAAAAAACAAAAACAACAGTATGTCAGTTTGCTGATAATGAGATCACGATATAGCAACTTACAACCTCTCTAGTGGGAGATGTGTCGTATTGCTTCACTTCAACAGCCTGCTTTTTATCTTTCAGCATTTGGCAAAATGTGGAAGTCATTTGAACTGTATTTTGGAGAAATAAAAATGCTCATTGGAACATCATTACAGCCTGGTAGTTTGTGCAATATTATCCAGTGCTTCTGCTTTGTTTGTGTGAGCGTCCAACACTTCTGGTGAAAAGGGTTACAGAAGTCAAACAATGTAGTTATGTGATAAATATTTTTAACCATTAGTTTTTCTTAGAAAATATATTTTCCATAAGAAAAAAATATTTTTAATTTAGATTGTTCAAACTACTGATTTCCAAGCGTTAAAATCAAAGCATTTTCATGACAGTGATAAAATATGTTTAATTCAATCAGCAAGTAGTTGAAGTGAGATGATGTGAATTGCAGACAAAAAACTCTTCTGAGACAAAAACTGATTCTAAAATGTAAATGTTTTCCTGATGGCTTCATAAGAATTTGAGCGATCATCACAACATTTTAACGTGATTTGATGTTGTCTCTCGTGTTTCAGATATGGAGACGGCGTGAACAGCGATTTAAAAGCTTGAGAACCAAATAACCATCTTGAGAAAACTTGAGAAAAAAGCCATAGTGTCAGTCCCAGACATTCAAAAACATGCCCTACATCCACTCAATGAAATAAGTCCAGCCTAAATTTGCTCGGATGTTTGAGCAGCTCAGAAGTGTGCACTTCAAGCTCTGACTAAATCATGAAATCACTAGTGCCACTGAGCAAACTGGCCAGATATAATCAGGGAGTCGGGGGCCCACTGAGAAGAATGCTCTGAAGTAGACAAGGAGTGTGTTTCCTGTCCTCCTTTCTTACCACTGGGATCTCCTTTTAAGCGTTTTCTGGAGAGGCTTTGGAGTACACTGGAACCCTTTGCACCTTCCCAGTGCGCAGCCTGCTACCTATCTGCTCGCTGGAGTAAAAGTGTTTACGTGGGTGGGAAAATTAAGAATACCCTTAGAGGGGCTTAAAATAAAAATGCAGTAAGTAACAGAGCTATAGAAGACACGGCGAGCGTACCGGCCTGTGTCATGAACATGCACTTATGCTACTAGCATGTGCCAGTATCTGCTTTGTAGGCTGTCATATCCCCACTAATTGCATCTGTGTTTCATCATGATGCCTTGTTATCTTCCACAAGGTCCGCAGGGTCATGTCACACGGGTCTCTCGACAGCCAGACACAGAGGGTGGTGGAAGAAATACTGGCCAGTGCCACTTCTCCAAAGTGAACTCACCGAATCCCTCTCCTCGCGAGCACATAGCTCTGCTGGATAGAGAAGTGTGAGACAAAGGAAAATGGAGCATTGGGCTTTCTCTCACCACAGATGAAGTGCTAAGATAATGCAGGGAGTAATACCCAGGACCGGTTACGGCATTACGCCGTGTCCTCGTGCCCTTGGTTGAGGTTGCACCGATGCCGGGCCATTATATTCAGCAGTCACAATGAAAGCTTTTCCTGTCCATCTCCAGACCGGAGATCTGAGGTCAAAGGGTCAGAGGCAGAGTAGAGGCATGAAAAAAAATAAAAATTAATAAATAAATAAGTGTAAACAAAATGGAACTAGAACTATGTTTATACGATGAGGACTCAGAGACTGAGAACTGAGGAGAAACTGTATGAGATGACGCTGTTGGTGCAGTCATTATTAATTACCTTTGCCAATGACAGTTGGGCCAAGAAGGTTTTCGCCGGTGTGTATTTATTTATTGGTTTGTATGTATGTATGTATGTATGTATGTATGTATGTATGTATGTATGTATGTATGTATGTATGTATGTATGTATGTATGTATGTATGTATGTATGTATGTATGTATGTATGTATGTATGTACATAGTTTTCACAAAAACTACTCATCCGAATTGCATGAGATTTTCAGGGATGATTTTTCATCATCCAAGGACCAATCGGTTACATTTTGGGACGTTAACGACTAACTGTTTCCGAATGAATCCCAAAGAAACTGCGGTTCCTATATAAAGCAGATGGGAAAGGCATCTCATGGCGGAGATTAAAAGAGATCAAATGAGATCAAATGAGATCAGCGTCTGTTGCCATGGAGACGCTCCCTCCTCAGTGTTTCACACAATGATGTAGCTACCTGACCTACCTAGTTAGCATCGATTGGAGCTAAGGGCTATCACGCTAGCGATGCTAACTCGGTTCAGCAAACAAATGTGGTGTTGGCGAAGGTCTGCGCTCTACCGAGTGTAGTTCTAGTTCAAACATGATTTTCTAGGCTCTGTTTAAAAAAGTAATGTAAGAACAAAGGTACTGAAGCTTAAAAGATGAGTTTAACCCATTAGCAAATAGACTGAGCATGAAATCAAATAGAAATTGGAGAAGAGATGCAGTTTATCTGTTTGTAGGAGTAAACAAACGCAAGGCGCTCTTGAACAGCGAAGGACTTTATTCATTTGTTCGCACCATAATTACTTGACTGTACATTTAGATACGGTCCCTTTTTGTCCCTGTTTAGATTCGTATTAACCATCTCTGCTACAGAGTGACTCGTTAGAAAATGTGGCATGGAAACAAAAAGAACATGCCACGGACTGTGGTGATAGTGCCAATAAATCAGGAGAGCCCCCGCTCCATGGCAGAGGAGTGCGAACACTCTGTCTCTCACCACTGCATGTCTCATAATCCACCCATTTGTCTGAGTCTTCAAGACACCCAGCGTGTGGCAGGGCCAGGCCAAACACATTGATCCTGGGAAGTGTTTCCTGTGAACCACGCCAGCTCCACACAGAGGGCTTTATTCAGCGCACTGGACTCCGGTCCTCACTGAGTAGAGGCCCCACTGTGTCCAAAGCACTTTGGCTTTCTATACATTTGTGAAGGGAAACTGTGGCAAGTGTCCCCTAAAGGAAACGCCGCACCATGTGTCTGCACAGATGGCGGGAGAAAGTGATGATGGCGATGGGATAACAGCTAATACAGGTGAATTAACTAATCTAATCTGTCATGAACACATGTGAAACTCATGACCTGAACATTAACTGTTGCATCTTAAACCCCCTAAATGCAAGAAAAAACCTATTTGTTGTCAGTTTTTGTTGTATATCCACTCGTTTTTCACAGTATTAGAGAAACTAAAAGAAAACTTAAAGCCATGATGATTTACAACAATGAAAAACAGCGGCAGTCTCTGTCCATAGTAAACGGTATACGATGTTGTCCGCATACTTAATCCACAGCTATTGTTTCTGGCACTAATTGGCTCGGAGCCTAATAGAAATGACCCATGTAGCTGACTTTGTAATGGGTTTTTTTGTTTCATTTTTACAATGATGTTTCTCACGATGTGTTCAACTCCTGGAGCAGCACACTAGTGCGACTTTCAGGACGTGGTCATTTCCTGTCTAGGTTGAAAGAGGGGGATTAAAAAAGAGCAATCCAATTTCAGAAACACAAGGGGTGCAAGAATCCACCTGGGACACAGGCAGGGCTGAAAAGGTCAAGCTGTATGTACTAGATATAGCAGAATGTCTGTAAGGTGAATTGAGTTGGTGCTGCAGTGGAGGGCTTAACATAGGTAAAGTCTCAATTTGGGTAATATACTAAACAGGCTAACTATATACTGTTATTTTTACCTAAATTCACTACTAAGATCTCTTGAAAGATCCCACTTTCCTCCTCATAAATGACAAATCTAAATTTCACAAAATTAAAAAGTGTTCAACTCCAATAATTAAAAAGAAACCCAACAAAGTAGTATCATATAGTAGGTCAACAACATCTGTATCAGTAGCATGCCTGGATCCTGAACAGGACACAACTAAATAAGAACTATGGCCTCCAGGACGTATTTTAACCTAAGCACTCCTAATTATTCATTCCAGCCAGACTGACAATTCCCATGAAAGACACAGCTTGAATCTGAGGCTTATCTCATTTTCAGAGGTTTCCTTTTTCCTGTCCAGCAAATTCCTCAATCGTTTCACATGGATTATTTTAGACCAATGGAACTAAAAAAAAAAAAATCCTTCATACTTATTTCACTTCAGAGATGGTGCAGAAGCCTGAAACACTTCAGTGCTCATAATCAAAGTAAATAATGCCCTCTTGGGTATCACGGGAAGATTACACCTTTGTCGTGTGAAGTGATGTTGACTTCGCCCTCAATCAGCACTGATTATAGGATAATTTTCAGATTGAGAAAGAAAAAAGAAGAAAAGGATATGGTTACATAATTAGAAAAATGTTCCATGAACTTTTTCTTTTTAGTTTAGCCAGTTTTAATTGATTTTAACCCAGTGACTTGATTTCTCATGACTTCACCAAACTGGTCTCCTGACATTTTGATTTTGTCATAGGCAAGACAACATATGGGGCAGATGTTTCAGCTGCCAAGGTAATCATCTAATAAAATTCTGATCGGATGATCTTACACTTATCCAGAGGTCATGTGTGTCATGTTTGAGAAATGCTGTCTAGGTGAATACAAACTACTGCATATTTTAGTTCTACTTTGAACTTGCTGATTAAATAAAAGTGGCCTTAAAATATTGTGGTGGCCGTGGAGTCTGAAGCAAACGGTCTCAATTAAAACATAAAAACTGCATGGTCAAGAGTCTTTTTGACCACCCACAATAAACGAGACCTGCATGAAGGTTATAAAATAAGTAAACCGATATAAAAATGTAAAATTAAAATGAAGAAGACAGATTTCCCCTTGAAATGTTAAAATATAAGTAAATGAGTCATATGTAGTCAGTAGGATAGTGATTATGTACGTACTCTGACTGAAAACCTGAATATGGGTCAGAAATATGTTTAGTGTGTGTGTGTGTTTGTGTTTGTGTTTGTGTGTGTGAATATACAGTCTCTTCACACACACACACACACACACACACACACACACACACACACACACACACACACACACACACACACACACACACACACACACACACACACACACACACACACTTGTCAGATGATCAAAATACATCAAGCATATCAGCCGGGTGACATGCGGCACTTAACAGGAAATGTTTCCTGCAGGTTTTCCCATTTTCAGAATGTATATGATGTCCAATCAATCAATATAATCTTACCTACAGATTACCATCACTTTCCCAAGGTTACACTCGGCTCTTTGTCTAATACAGGGTTGAATTAAATGACATATCGGGAGGGGGGGTTCACTAAAATTCAATAAAGGAAAAAAAAAATATTTACGGTTGTGATCACATGTCCTGATTTCACACTCCCACACAAGTGTGCCTGGCGAGGTCACGCAGCACCGCTCAATCATTCTGCCACTATGACAGGCAACCTTCCACCCGCCGGCCACGCACATCCTCCCTGGGCTCCCTCCATTAAATAAATTGTGCTGTAATAATCTCTTGGCTCCTAATATTCGTGGATGAGCACAGCAGCCTATTTTGATTACCCCACTTTCAAGCCCAGCCAGAACCATCTGTAATCCCCATGTTTTACCCTCACTACATTAAAGGAGGAATTACTTAATGGAGACTGTGAGGAAAAGAGTGTCATTCATCTGCTATATTCTTAAGCAGTTCTTTTTTCCCCTTCACCTTCCCACGACAATTAATAGTGTCAGAAATAGGCAGTGAGGGAGCAAAGTATTTTAGACCCTGATTTAGATATTTTACCACAAACTCATTGCTTTCACCAGGATTGTGCAGTCAGTACTGTTTTGCCTTAAAATTACATTAAAAACTGTCAAAACCAATATAAATAGGGAGCAGACTGTGAGATTGACAGTTCTCTATTGCCTCATTTTGACCTTTGTGCATGGCTGACCTACACTGTGACTCCTGCCACCGCCGCAAGAAGCAGAATCGCTCTTGTTCCAACCATGTATGATACTCCATCTCATTTTTCAATAAATCCTCCGATGGAAAGCCTGAGAACCCAGGAGACCCAAACAAATCAATAGCAAAAATGTACTGTCAAATCAACCATAATCAGCCGGACTCAAATAGAGAATTGTGTTATTCAATGGGATCCGATACTCTCACAAAGACGAAGCACACTCCGGTACAGTGGGCAATCAGTACATCAAACAAAGAAAGTCTGTGGCTGTGATTTATGACTGATGCTGGAAAAAAGATCGTGAAGCTTACACCTACTTTAAATAGCTTGAAATCCATTGAGAAAAAAAATAAATGGGAGTAAGAATGGGAATTACTTTGGGATGTTTCAGAAAAGGCGATGACAATCTAAGTACAGTATTTTACCGTTTGAAAAATGAGATGTGTCTGAATATGTTTTCTGTTACAGCTAATAAACGACACCAAAATGCTTCAACTCTGTTTAGAAAACAAAACATGTCAGAGAGTGGCAAAATGAATTGTTAATTTAGTTTTTTGGTTTATTAATTTCGACTACGCAAATCTGGGTCTGCCTGTGCATGAATAAAAGAAAAGAGCAATAGTGAGACGTGTTACTCAGCAGCTTTATATTTGTTACTGCCTCGATTAATGCCTTATGAAACAAACTGGATGTATGTGAGGAATCAAAGGTTGTTGCAAAAATGGACTTAGCAGAGAGGATTCGCCTCACTGTTGCAATGGGATTTAGCTGATTGACAGAAACTGCAGGACAGCCGACCCCCCTCTCCGATGGTGTTGGCAACACGGCTCTAAAGCTTAATAGAGCCTTCGCAGTTCAAAAAAAGAAAAAAGAAGAAGAAGAAGAACAAGGGGAAAAAAACTGAAAAATAAAACTTTTAATGTGTGGCATCTCCTTTTCCATCTCTCGTGGGAAATGTGGAATACTTTCCAACAGATGTGTCCTCCGGGCCCCTTTATCACAAGATAATTAAAAGGCTTGCCACGATCAGAGGGCTGCATCCCAATATCGCGCCTCATCATTTATCCAGAACTCAGCACAATGCTGCTGCATTGACAGGATGCGCTCAAAGTGCTCAATGCAAGCAGGTAAGAAAATAATCACCAGGTTTGTTTTTTTTTTTAATCAGACAAAGAGACAGAGTCCATTCTGTGAGCTCTGCCATTCTGCCACTCAAGCACCAAAACATTCATAAGCGCTCGATGACATTATCATTCTCTACAACCAAGGACATGCAGCAATGATATTATAACGGTGTGAAACAGGGCAGAAGGGGGCAGTAAGATTATCACCCATCATATGCACAATTCAACGATCCTATTAAACCCTCTGACTTCCTTTATGGTCACGTGATGCTTCACATCCGTAACAGCTGAACTTATTTAAAAAAATCCACACAACACATTTCAGCCAGTTATTTTGGGCTTGTTTCTTCTTTTAGATTGATTGTCGATGCCATGCTCTGGTTAACTGACCACATCTGCTCGCTGGAAGACTCTTGTTCGGAATCGAAGGAGGCAGTTTAGCTTCGGATCTGGAAACGGGGCCGCAGATTGGATTATGATGCCATTTTTAATCTGTCTTTTTCCCCCCTTGCAAGATATTGCTCCTCCCTTGCCTCTTAGCGTCATACAAAACTTGACAAGAGGAGATTTTGCTCAATTCCAGCACTGCGATGACTTTGTGATTCCTTGTGACACTGTAATTTGAGCTTATGGTGCCAAAGCTTTGATGCAGACATGGGACTGAAACTCTTAGTCACAGAAACCATTCTCTTCTCGGGACCCATTAAAAGGTTCCACTCATCTCCATGTGCCCTTTGATTACAGTCCAATCATCCCATTCCTGATTTTGGAGGATGTAGGCAGCCAAGTATCATGTTTTGCTTTTACTTTGTTCAACATTTTTAGGCTGCACCGTGGCGCAATGGTGAGTGCTCTCGCCTCACAGCAAGAACGTTCAATTATGGCCCGGGGGCCTTTCTGTGTGAAGTTTGCATGTTCTCCCTGTGTGCGTGGGTTTCTTCAAGGTACTCCAGACCCCCCCCCCCCCCCCACAGCTCCCCTTGAGTGCTGCTCTGTGCGGCTCAATGAAGCAGGTTGTTAACTCAAAGACATACAGTATGACATGTGTTTTCTTACCTCACTGACTGAAAGGTTTAAACTCAAGTCATTCACGTCAAACAAACATATAATAGTGGACTTTTTGTGCTTCACCTAAAGTATACATAAAATAATACATATTTTGTGCTTTGTCACATTCATATTGGTCGCAGAGAAATTGACATCACATCCAGATGAAACATGTTTAACCCTCTTGCCTCAGACCCACATCTGTGGTTTTAATTGCAGTGATGGATGATTACAAAATCATAGCGTTGAGTGCTCACACCACTAACAAACTGCTCTCAGATCAACCAAATGCTTAATTATGGTGATATACAGCCACCCTCTTCTTAAAAATCTATACTACCTTTATCTATTTGTGTGCTCAGAGAGTCACGGGAGCATCTACATATTTCACCGAGTGCAGCAACAGAGGCCCAGCTTCAGCATCTTGCTCAAAGACACTTCAAATCCGATGGCTGGTGCCAAATCTCTGACCTTTCCGTATCAGGACAGTCTCCCCAAGCCCCAAATCACCCTTCCTCATGACATTTTACACACTGAGTAAGAGAGCAGAGGGGGTCAGCGGAAACACAACCATCTGGGAGGAGCATAACAAAAATGGCAAACTGTCTAATGCAGATCTCACGTCCTGTTGATGGCCTGTCCTCACCGTGTGAGGATTTCTACATCGCAGTCACTGAACACTGTAGTGGTTTTAGCATACCTGCAAGTGGTTTCAACTGACAGGCATCCTTAAAGGCTTAAACTTCTTAAGAGATTTCATCTCTTAAGAGGGGGGGGGGGGACCTTGGCAAACTATGGTTTGAGGACAGTGTGGTGCAGAGTAGTTGTGGATGCATCTCAATCAAATGTAAGCGTGAGCACAAATGTCTCATTCTAGTGTCTCCATTTACCTGTCACTGCAACGGGTTTCTTAAAAGAAAAGGGTGCTTTGGACAGCTGATTTTATCGTCTGACTCATATTAAAAATCTGCTGGGAGAAGTCATTGTTGCCAGAAAATACTTATTCTAGGAAGACTCTTATTTAGCCATTTCCACTGACATCACGGGCCTCTGAGCAACTCAAACTACAACTCGCACGTCTGTCAAAGTCAGTTATCTTCTTCTTCAGATGGACTTTTGAAGGTAAGCGTCTATATCGCACGCCACTACACCCTCATATGAGCCAATGGAAGAGAAAACACGCTGGAGAGCATGTACTGCCACGGGAAAGAGAAACATTACCACATAGGGATGACAATCTAGCCCTTTATCCTTTCACAGTACATGCTTCGAAACAATGTGTGACAGAATTATTGTTTCAGTAAATGCCAAGGTTGTCACAGCTTGTAATGCAATGGTTTAGCTTGAAATATTAAACCACAGGATAATATACTCAAGTTTAAAAAGCTAAGGGTTATTGCCTACTTACAAAACCAGCTTAGGAAATGTCATTTAATCTTTTTTTTTTTGTGTGTGTGTGTAAGATTTACTTAACCGGATAGCCTGAGGGAGGCAGATTATGGGAGCACTCTTCAATCAAAAGCATATCATTTTAAGAGGCCCATTTAATAATAACGAGAACACACCCCTAGTATGTGGTTTTTGGAAAAGCACCGTGTGACCATCAGTTTACCCGTCCATGAAGCTGACAACGAATCATCTTGAATCCAGCATGTCTTCTTAGTTAAGAGCATCCATGTGGCCATGAATCAGAGCATATCGCCAATAACAAACTCAAGGGCACTAACATTAAAGAGGAACCTCCGGGCCATCAAAAGGGTGCCGTCTTTGACGTTTTATGCTTAGATTTGCTGCTCCAGACAATACTTTGGTGATCAGACATAAATTGTGCAAATTAGATTAGATTTGTCTGTAACTTTTTGCTTGCAGCAAATTAAATATTTACATTGTTTTGTCTAATATAGTATTTTCTGTGGGAGAAGAAAATCAAGACTAAAGCTTGTGAGGCTTTACATGAAGAGAGGGCCTCATAACCGAGCCTTATCGGGCTTGAATGATGTCCCTGGAGCAGATTTTGTCAAAAACAGGAGGCGAAACATCTAAGATTCAATTAAATATCCATTTGGACCTCATCTGCCCAAGATAGTCCTAATCAACAAAGGTTGTGTCATCTGCGGTTTGTTCAATAACACAGTGTGTCTACAGGCCTCATGAGTAATATGTGCATTCACTAAAACTAATGAATTAAATTTTTGAATTGTGTCACATGAAATCAAAATCTGCTACCAGCTTTGATAAATTAATGTGTAAAGATATAAGACAGTTCACTGAACTTTTGTGATTTATATTCTTAAAAATAAAAGTAGTGAAATATGCTGTGAAGTTGATATGAAACTGGGCAAAGCAAATGAAGAAGCTTGCCCTTAACAGAGGAATTTCTCAATAAATGAGAAACACCACACATCTTGGCCTGCGTAAAGCACAGTGTTGATGTGACGCTCCAATCTGAGCCTTTTGTTTTTTGGAGAGGGAAAAGTGGCAGGTGTTGAAACTTACCTGAAATCACTGTAGGGGTGAATTATCCAAAATCCGGCGGATTTAACCCGCTCTTGTTCCCTTTCCACCGCCTTTTCACTCCCAAACATCCTCAGGGAGAACTTGTTGACACCTGGCTGAAGCATTGCTCCCAACTGTCTGTGTATGAATCCAGCCTGATATAATCTCTCATCGTCCGGCAGAATTTGATCAATGCCATCCAACTTTATAAACCCCGACTGCTGGTCTGGAGAATCGTTCTGGGCGCCGCCGCCGCCGCCGCCGCTGGCCCCCTGCGCGCCTTGATCCGGCTGGCCGTCCCCGATGGCTCCAGGGGGGCTCTCTTCGCTCGGGGTGATATCCCCCTCCGTGATGAGGCGCCTCTCCTCCGCCGAGTCCGAGTCGTGCACATGCCGACTTGTGATGGACGAGAGGCTGCCTCGAAACCTCCGGCAATCTCCATTTGAGCTGGTCTTCATCGGTCTCCCGATGTCCGTCTCCATGATCCCAGACTCCCCACTTTTGGTCTCGCCGATGCCTTTGCAGCTTCCCCCAGAGGTCGGCGATGGTGACGGTAGAGGCTTCATCCTTATACTCTTCCTCCGGGTGTCCTTGTCTGCGTCTTCTCCTTCGCCCATTATAGAGGATTTCTGCCCAATGTGCTGTGGCAAACTGTAGAGCCTTTTACGCATGGAGGAGTGCAACCTGTCCATTATGACATTGAGACACAGGGGAGGAAAATTCCAAATAAACCCAGATTGTTTGGCTGTATAGTAACGATTATTGCCGCCAGCCCTGCGCTCCCTCTCTGTCTGTGAGAGCGATCAGTCTGGAGCCAATCTGAATCCCAGAAAGCCTGCTACACATGACATGGATCGCCGTGGCTCTGCAGAAACAGATGAAAGATACTCTTCCTCATAATTGGACTACCTGGCAGTTTGCATATGTCCTCACGCGCAGCCTGGGCGGTCCGCTTGGCCACTGCGTCCCCGTTGTGCATCTTTGTGCCGTTCCGACATTGTGCGCAAAAGTGGAAAAAACTGCTTGAAAGTCACCTTAGCGTGACATGTGAGAGACGTGTCGACGGACGGTGATATGGAGACCGGGGAAAGGTCATGCACGACGGAGGATGCGCTTTTCACCAGATGTCTTTTCCAGATGCCGTCAAACAACGTGACATAATAACGCAAAAATACAGTGGAGCATTCCATGGACCGCTGACATCACTGATCCATAGTCAGGGTGCGTTTTGGTGAATTGTGTGAATATTCATGATGCTGAGCTATTGGGTTGCCATAGGAGCGAGAACTGCAAATAAGCTCAGCCCACCTTGTTTAAAGGGGAATGCGCTTCCCATTCTTAAAACGCTGTGCCCTTCTCCCAAGTTAAGGCTACAGGTAGCAACGCCTGCCCATTGTTAAACCCAGCAGTTGGCTTCACCGGGAGAAACCAAAACAGCTCGTCTGCCATCCGTGTATCGCTCTGACCTCCTGCGTAATTTGCGCACACAAACGCAGTGGATGCTGCATGGGCTCATTTGGAAACTGGCTCACATGCTTAATTGTTGCTTGTCCAATGGTATACATTGAATAAATGCGGATATTTTTAATTGGGTTTGTTTTCGGTTTCAGTTCGTTTAATGTTTTATATTGTTTAAACTGCTGATGACCCACTACTTAGTCCACATTAAGCACAGACATAGTTTTTCCAAATGTGAACTGTTTTCTTTTGGCTTAATTTGATTAGTGCGAATCAAGGCACCCTCTCCTCTTTAACGTGTGCAAGATATTCAATTGATATTGATTCAGTTTGCTATTGTTTTACAGCGTCAGTAGAATTTTCATTGTGAGAGAGAAAGCAGTCTGAATTCGGAGGTTTTCTGACATTTATTTGGCGAACACTGTACAGATGCACTTTTCAATCATAAAGTATATATTTTTTGTTTTGCAAATCATCTTTAATCAAAAGTATTATTAATGTCAAAAACCTTCATGGGAAAAACACTGCAGAAAACCAACATTTATATATAAAACAAATGACAACAAGGTCATCTACAGCTCAAATTCAGTTTTGATTTCAGGTTAATTGCTCACTTGAAATTGAGAGAGAGAGAGAGAGAGAGAGAGAGAGAGAGAGAGAGAGAGAGAGAGAGAGAGAGAGAGAGAGAGAGAGAGAGAGAGAGATCAGCTGACGTCCTCAATACCCTGTAGAAATACAATCTAGCTTGTATTTAATTATGGTAAATTGGTGCAAGTAAATTCAAGTGAGGTGATGCCTTTTATTTTGTTGTTCAAATGTGTCTACTGTTTCTGTATACCTGCCTTTTCTCATTGTATATTCTATTGGAGCCAACAGTGCAGAAGCCAGAGTATTCACTGGACAGGTCACCAGTCTATCACAGGGCTGTGTGATTGTTCAAAGTTAACTTCATCACCACCAAGGCAAAAATCATGAGGTGGGGGCATCCTCTTGAAAGAGGTCTGAGATGCACACAAAAATGTCTCCCATCCACTCAAAGCACCGGTGTCAATCATAGACAGAAAACAAAGATTTTTTTCCATTCCATATTAAACCATTACAAGTCCCTCCTCGTCACAGGCCTTCTGAAGCAGAACACCTCAGCTCCCAGTGCTGGAGTGTGCACCGTCAGCGGTGAATGACCCCCAGTGTGAAGCCACTTTGCAAAGGTTAACTTCAAACAAGGGATGTGTCAGACGTTTTTCTCTAGCTTGCTACTGTAGAAAGAATAAAGCACAGACACTTCTAACCTGAGGCATTCTGTTGGGTCTTCATTTCACTGCTCACAGCTGAGCATGTCAAGTTCATGAAAGGAGACATGGAATAATTAAAACATTCACGAGTCACTGAATATTTGGCTTTTTGATTTGTGCGAAATATCAAATATATCATGTACTTGTCTGTTTTACATGGTAATAATAAGATTTTCTTTTATAAAGGATAAAATTGTTAGTTTCGTCCATAATTTAAGAAATGGTTAAACAAAGATTTATTTCATTTGTACCTTTAAACACAAACAATTCAACTGAGTGTGTGGTTGTGTACATACACTATATACATAAACATGCATGTATCTGTGTTTATTTTGAGATTTCATTATTTAATCAATGTCAATTGCAGGTGAGAAAAAGGAAGTGAGAAAATGAAAACTTGTGTGGTCATAAAAGACAGTTAAACGCAATTAAGAATTATGGCAAGTCCCTTTGAAAAAAATGTGTTCAAGTACCTAAAAATGTCATTTTCAAAATGCAATCAAAAGAAATAGCCATCAGGGAGCGCTGACAAGTTTTTATTTCTCCTCCTTAGTACATAAATGGGTCACAGTAAAAAGAGGTTAGGGGAGTGAAATGGTTTGAATCCAACTGCCACCGACACTGAACCTCCCAGAACAAGGCACTAAACACCCAACTGCCCAGGTTGCATTAGGAAGGCTCCACTGCATTGATCACATGATCCACTGTGGCGAACCTGCAACAGAGCAAACAGGATAACTAAATAAATGTCAGTTAATGTCAACTAATGAGAATGAAACTTTTATGCATTGCATTCACCTTAAGAATCCTGGTTCATGCAAGTGAATTGACAGTTTACACAATTGAGTCAATCTATGGATTAAAATATGAATGGATGGGCGACCTGTCCAGGCTCTGCCCTTCACCCACTGTAAGCTGGAATCAGCTGCAGCCTTCCGTGACCCTGAGTACGATAAAGCCGCACAGAAGATGGATGAACAGATAAAAAAAAAAGGACATTTGAATGATCGAGTATAATCAAATTTGTCCCATTTGACACTGCTTCAGTTACGGACAGGGAAGTCCTCAGCCTTTGTTTTTATCAAACAATTCCTCAACACACTGATTTTAGGTCAAACATTTAAAACCTCAAAAACATAACCCAGGTAGCCACAAACTTCACAACATACTCAACTTGATTCTTAGAAAAGCTGTAGTTCTGTATTATTCAATGGCACTTCTTAAGACATCAAGTATGATATGCTGACAGTGTGTTGAGCTCTTGGTCACTTTTTGCACTTATTAGTTGATAAACATGGAGGCATTCTATCAGTGCAAAACAAAAAATAAGATTTTTTTGTTTTTTGTTCTGTGACAAAGAGAATTCAGATATAAGTGAGATTGTCTCGTCCTTAAAACAGATGAGTGTGTGGCTCGATGAAATATTACATTTTTAAATCAAATTTGCAAGCTAGAGAGTGGCTAACACTCGTAACAAGTACTGATGTTCCTGACGCACTATTGTTTCCTCTGTGCTGTGTTTATTGCTAGTTGAAATAGTAGATTATAGTAATGTTGTGAGTCCACCACATGCCGGTCAAGCTAAGCCCCAAGCTTATATATTAAACCACACCACCATAAATATCTCAGGCCTCCTGGTGCCTTCCTCCAGACCATCGACTGACATGACTGACAAACTATACAATAGAAAATGTAGAAAACAAAGGAAAACCCAAAACATTCAGAAAATAACTCAACACCCACCTGTTTGTTATCCATGAATCAATTTGTATAATTATGTCCAACTTTGAGATCTAATTCCTGCTGACTATTGCCAAAAGGCAGGTGCATAAACTAGTAGTCGGTCCATCAAAGAGATGCTCCAACATTCATGTCAGATCAACAACTGACCAAACTGACCAAACACATGTTTTTGTGTAATTGTGGGATAAAAGCAGAGTACACCAAAAGATGTATCAAGTGAGGATTTTGTGAGTGTGATCAACTACTGCCCCCCCCCCCCCCCCCCCCCCCCCCACCACCACCACCACCAGCATGGCTTGTTACTAAAAAGAAGAAAACAAATCTATACGATTGGGTTAGTTGGTAGAATCCTAAGTAACAGTATCAGTATCAGCCTGATAAAAAGCAGTCATCAAGCATGTCATAGGACTCCGCCGTGGTTTGAAGATACCCAGAGAGGTTAGCTCACTGTGTCAATTAAAGCGATTCGAACGTACACATACTACAGACCTTACAGGAAAATAAAACTGATTGCAATTGCTTTGGTGACGTGTCATCCAAAAAAATAAGGCGTATCTAAGAAGTACAAACAGGAACGAATTATTATCAAAAATATATAAACACTGTAGACTGTATATTCTTAAAAATAAAAATAAAAAACTGAAAAAGTTAAATTTTTTTTCCTATTCATCGCTAATATATTAAGAAAGCTCTGATTAGTCTGCATAGTTTCCTATTTATTTATACAATTCCAGACATAGACTCACCATGAAGTGATCCAGCAAGTCCCAACATTGAAGTCTTATGACGCTTACATCAACATGAACTGTGGCCAATTATCATCTGACATTAGAATGAGCAACACTGGCGTGCCGGTTCAGAGTCTGGAGGTCAAAGCAACCTCCTGCAGAGAAACTGACCATTTCCAGAACTTTTGCTCGTTGGAATAAATCCCAATCAGACAGGAACACATGACGTGAAAGACAACTCACGTCACCGAAAAATTGATCCCGCCATCAACCTCGGAAGAGGTCAAAGTCACAGACCAGCAAATGGCTGGAGGATGATCAAAGAGGCCATTCGCATCCGGAGATGAAAGCAATCCTGCAACAGAGACGGACGAGGCGTCGCTTCCAGTACAACGTGCTCAAAGTTATTTGGTCATAACATGAATCAGTTCTTTGTTTCTGATGAATTGAAGACTGGATCTTGATTTTTGTTTTCCTAATGAGTATTGACATATCTAAAACAAGTTCTTACAATAGAAAATAAAAATCTGAGTTATGTTACATCCACACTGTATTTTGAAAAAAAAAAAAACAACATAAACCCAGAGTTGAGATGATTTGTGAGCAATTGTTTCTTTTTTTATTCTTTAAAAAAAAAAAAAATCTTACTATTAAACACATTTCATGACTGAATTAAAGCCATTGTACTGCCACATGAAACATTGGTTATTTTTGATATGGTGACAGCATGGAAACAATTTCATTCCCAGACAGATTTCTACTGTTTTGGACAAAGATGAGGAGTCTAGTTGTCCTTTGGTGCACCACTATGTGGAAAATCACCACAAATCTGTTCTGAACTGACAGATTTCTACCAGAAGTGACAGAATGTTATTTGCCCTGCTCAGACAACAACCACAATAACCATCAACAAAGACACGTTTACAAGAGACGTTCTTTTCTTGTGTTTTTGTCAGAGGTTCAATGCCCACCCGAGAATATGTAACATTTTATTGAGTTCCACGTTTAAAAGCTCATACACTTAATAGAACAAGTTATAAAGCTATTACAATTCCCCGCCCCCCCCCCAAAAAAAAATTTAAATGCAAGGGCAAATGTTGCAGAGAGATAGCATTTATGCTCACACGCCACACAATTTATAGTCACCAACTGACCTAATGTTTATACTGAGGAAGAGTTTAAGGTTCAAGACGCTGAACCTTAAACTGCTCCCAGTGGGTGGACTGAGCACGATGCATGGCAGCCGCCTCCATTGGTGTATGACTGTATGTGTGACTGTGATTAACTGTGTAAAGCACTTAGGAGGCTCTTAAAATGGTGAAAACGTGCTACATAGATGAACTCCATTTTTCTCATTAACTAACTAAACCAAAAGCCTGACCACACGCTTGAAATAATTCCTTTCTTCCACACTTCCGCTTTTTCTAGGATGTGCCACATTAAGGCGAGTTAGAACCCCATATGCAACAACAACCCAAAATGTAACAACTACCGGAATGGTTTTAAAATATAATGTAAATAAAACCTTAAATGTAATAACTGGTGGATAATGTAACAAGACATTGAGCTCAAAACTTAAACACATTTAATATTACATTATGGGACAAGCAAAATATGTTTTCCTTAATAGTGTAATAATTTATTACATCTTAAAGTTAGTCAATGATTTATGCATTGGACTTGAACATGAGCTAATAAACAAATAACACTAAAAGAATGAATCCTAAAAGCTTGGACTACTTGTTTGTATGTATTTCTATACAATTTATGGTTTTGATGTGTGATTGCTTTTGCCAAAGTCATTTATTGTCTTCTGTGCTCTACAATCTGTAATCTATTTCTTCAGTCATCCGTAGAAAATAATGTATAAACATTAAACACATTAAGATCACATTTGAATTCTTGTTAAATCGTTTTACATTATTGACGAGTTATTACAGTTTGGGTTTTATTACATTACATTTTATAACAATTCATGTCGTTGTTACATTTTGGGCTGTTGTTGCATATCGGGCTCCAAGAAGGTGCTCCAGGGAGTTGATGGGGGGGGGGGTCAAGGGTCGTGCTCAGGGACTCAAAGTGGTGACCTCTCACAGTGGGATTTGATTGCCACTGCCCCATCACTTTTTATGATACTAAATAGCAAAACAACAATATCAAATAATATGAAAACACGTAGAATTCTAGTTTTCAATCATAACTTACATTGGAAAATACTATTTTACTACAAATTTGTCTATAGTCATTATGATTATTATTTGAAATAAATGATTTTGTATTCGGAATTATTACTAATGACTTCCGCTAATCAGTCACGTGAGTCTCAGGTGTGTGACTTGATCTGCTCACCTGCACCTCCCGGCCTGAAGCCAGCGGCTCCTGCAGCTCCTCCAACAAAACATCCTCTATTTATCCGCTGGAAATGGCCACGGGTGTGTCGTGGAGGTTAACCCGCTTTGGACGGTTGGTCAACGGCCGTGAGGAGAAGGGGAAAGCGTCCTGGACGGTGACTGACGGCCGTTTGTTTCATTAACCTTTACAAGTCTGATGCTATCGATGTTAGCTTCCAGCTATAGCGGCCTCCATCATCACTGCTCGGTCGACCTGTATTATTATTATTATTATTATTATTATTATTATTATTATTATTATTATTATTATTATTATTATTATTATTATTGTTATTATTATTATTATATTACTACTAAGATAGTAACATGAACTCGCTTTGTGTTCATTGTAAAGTATTTACTTGAGGCCAATACAAGGTCATGTTTTTATTGTTCCTGCCCCTGAAGCTAAAGGAGCTAAACAGTAATAACTTTAGGTTCAAACACTCTGACAATCAGTGAGTTTTATTTTTATTGTTATCCTTGTCAAATGTGTCCCTTAAGGCTTTTATCGGGAAGGCTGACTTCTGAATATGTGGGATTTTATTTATTTATTTTTGAACAGTTTTTTTTTGGTGTTGTTGTTTTGAGTAGTAATCATTTATGTAATATTTCTTAATGCAGACTACTGCAAATTATTTCAGTCTTCAAGCTGTTTCATAAGGTTCTGATGGAAAGTCCACCCATCCATCCATCATCCATCCATCCATCCATTCATTCATTCATTCATTCATTCATTCATTCATTCATTCATCCACCCCCTCCACCAAAAGGTCCACTAGTACGCTCAACATTCTTTATCTTGAGACAACTTTACATTTCAAACACCCACATCTACAGTTTCCAACTTCAAAAACGTCTCTCATTATGATATTTAATGATTGTTAGTCAAAAATACACAAGATTAGGCTTTAAAGTAAGGGCTTAGAAAGATAGTGTTTTGATATTTATATTGGTAAAAGAATGTCTAAACACTAAGAAATGAATGTGATTAGGTTTATTTTATTGCTTTTTATTTCTACTCTACAAATGAATTTCAAACACATTCCTTTGTAAATTAATTTGGGCTGATAATACCTTTGATTAAGGGTTTAACGTACCCTCCCTTATCAGAAATCAAGAAGAAGATTCAACATTTCATTGTAGATTTCTCAAATAGGAACCAGATAGCTAAATGTCATGCTGCTTTTTGTGTGTGGCCATGAAATGAATAGCAGTGAAGTCTGACTTCCCTCATATCAATCTGTGATTTGCAGGAATGAATAGGTGTATTATTTTGAGAGAACATGAAGAATAAAAATGAAATATCTGTCTGTATAAAAATGTGTGGCGGGGAGAAGCTCAGAAACTGCTGTGGGGAATGTCATATTTTAGCATGGAAATGAATGCGTAACCTTTTTATAGCAGCTTTCATGTCATCCTTTAGCATCCAGCATGAAACGGTAAATTAATGTCTGACTGAAGAGTTTGTTTAAAAAGCTAAAGTTTACAACGTATACATAATTCTCATGTTAAGATGTTAGTGCTCCTAAAGTTGCAAAATAATTGTATTCCAGGAAGTACTGAAATATTATTGGAGGAGAAGGTCTGCTCCTGCTCTTTATGCTGGATGTGATAATATGGTAATTTTCAGTCACATTACCATAATGGAAAATTATTTGAAGGCAACTGTGTGAAAGACTTGTGGAATTCTATATCGCCTGATAATGCCAGACATAATCAGGAGGCCTAATTTTAAATTAACAGATGCTTTTCTTCGCATTGTCTTTCAGCTTTAGTGGGTCTTTTAAGGTTTTTAGAGTATTAGAACAGAAGTCAAGCTGAGAACACATCTCTGGGGTGCGCCAACCAATCGGGAAATACAAATGATTGTGGTATTATTTTGCCTGGATCAGACTCTAGATGGCGAGCTAGAGCTGTGAATCTACTGTGAAGACAGGATGGATGGCTGTGGAAGCAGAATACACTTGATCTTTAAACCACCTAGTACCACAAAGGCAATTTGAATGTTGGTTTTGTGCATATAAAAGTCCTTAAAAGACACCATGAGATACAAAACTTTACGTCAATCAAATGAATTGTGTGATAATTGCTGATTTTTTTTCTCCCAAGTTTTTTCAAGCCAGGGGACTGTAATTTGTTACTAATGTATTAATTCTCTTCAATAGGTATTTGAGTCAAAGGGCAACAAACCCGCAATCAACGTCACAATTTTGGAATCGGGCTATTTGCTTGTAGTGCAAGGACAGAAGACCCTGGTAAGGAATCTCTATTGCTGGATTGAATGTGTTTGATGTTTTTTCATCTTAAGATTGAGCTTTAATTTCCAGGTACCTGTACAGGTATGCTTCCCCCTTTTAAAATTAGACAGTGATGTATTAACAAAGTGGTTTTTTTTTTACTGAATTTAATTGTCTACATTGTTGATCCACGCCAAACAAATTCCCACTGTACAGTACAGAGTGTAATAGCTTTTGTAATTGGCCTCGTTGTTAGAAAGTTCGGGCTGCTTTCTGTGCGGAGTTTGCATTATCCCCCTGTCCATGAGTATTTTCCAGGTACTCCAGTTCCCACGCACAGTGTGAGTGTGAGTGTGACGTGAGTGTGTGTGTGCTGCCCTGCCATGCACCCTGCCTTCCACCATAATCAGCTGGCATCGACTCCTGCGCCCTACAACACTAAGTGGGCTACGGATGATGGATGGCAAACAAGCAGGCAACATGGCCTGAGTTATGGCAGCCAATATATACACACGCTTATACAGTGAGCCATTTGTATGGATAGATTTATAGTGCAGTGTGAAATATGCCAGCTTATTGAAATGTTGGTCGTAATGACTTTATTTCGGAGGTAAAGAATATTCAGACACTAACATGAATCTTATTGCAGCCTTTTTACAAACTCTGGACATTTGTTTATTTCAGGTGATTTGCTGGATCACAGTTGGTTTCAAGCAAAGCAATTCACAAGAGTCACAAATCTACATTTTGAATGTCTGCACTAATATAATGATTGTAGAAAATTTTCGACTATGATCTAAAGGCAAATTCCTCCATTTCTTTCAGCACTTCTTTTCATCATTCAAAGATTTTTGTGAAGAGCAGAAGATTTCTGACGAAATCTGATGCTGAAAGTTTTCAAGCGGAAAATATTTGATCAGATCTTACATAGTTCAGGTTCATTCATTAATTCCGCGTCCATCCTCTGTGCTGCTTTATGGACAAAAGCAGGGTTTACCAGGGACAGGTCACCCCTCACAGGACAAACACTCACCTATGGACGATTAACCGTCGCCCGATGGCCTTAAACAAATGTTTCTACAGTATTCAAGGAAAAATTTAAAATTTCATACGGAAAAGACTTTAACCCGGGACGTTCTCACTGTGAGGTACTCCACCACTGTTAGTTCTTAGGCAATGTTAAGTAACAGCAAAAAATAAACAAACCTAACAACTCAGACTTTATACTTTCAAATGCAAAAAAAAAGTACAAACGGATTATTTTGTATTTATAAAATCTAAAATTAAAACTTGTCACTTCAGATCGAAGTGTTATCAGTTTGTCGCGTGTCATGTGTTTACAAATCACCCTCACACGGTGGACTTAGTGCTAATAAAGAATCAGTTATATATACAGTATATGTCTGCTAATGGAACTAAAACTCTGGGACCCCCACTGGAAATATTTGGAACTGCAGTTAATTGAGAAAGGTGTTATTTTTGTCCCTTTAACACAGACAGGACCAGATTAGACCCTTTTGCAGAACTGTTGTATCTCACAGGCTGTACTGAAATTATATTATTACATTTGAGCATCAGACTCACAGTTTAGATTCTAAAGTTGAGTTGTTGTTTTTTTTTATGTAAAATGTTTCCTTGCTGTTGAAGACAACAGAAATCCATGGGACCGCTCAGCATCTTAATAATGGAGCGGCAGCTCTCGCGCCACGCCAGGCTGGTGAACCAGACAGATATTCAGGTCAGACTGCAGAGGGCTTTCACTGAGGGTGATGGACCGGTCTATTATAGATCGCTGCTGTGAAAACTCCTGAGGTTTCAATTCAGAGGCTCCTGGCTATGAGGTCTGACAGAAACTTTTCAAATAGGATTTGTGGTGTTGCTAAGAATAAAATCAAGTGCTTGTACAAAAAAAAACCCACCGCGTAGTCCTGAGAGGTCAGGCATCACTCAGCAAAGTAAAACCATCTTTTAGTGTAACATGCATCTGTTGACTGAATTCAACAGATGGTGGCTTGTTAAAAAAAAAAAAAAAAAAAAAACATGGAGCGTGTATTAATAAAGTTTTGGTCCAATCGTAACCGAGCAAAGAAGCTCCAGCTCGTCTCGCCATGGAAACTCAGAAGTTTTTGAAAGACTATTAAACGGTTTTGAGAGAAATGTCTCAACTCTAATGCATAACTCCCTCTGAATTAGAGCTGGTCACTCTGAGAGCCTCAGAAAATGATTCACATAATCTCCATACTCATCAGACCGTTGATTGACCCCCAATCCCCCCACCCCCCCCCCCCCCCCCCCCACCCCCACCCCCCTCGCCCTGTACAGAGACGCCTGCATTTCTTAGATTGACTCACAGTTATTGCAGTTTTACCTTTCATAATTGGAAATAAGCACGACTGGTTGCTTAACTTTATATGTTTAAAATACATTTCTTAAGTACTTATATGTCTTTTAATTGGCTAAGCATGAGAGACATCTTTAGTTGTATAAATGCATGGTGTTGCTACACTATCGAACAAGAAAAAACACACCAGTGTTGATATTTCCTAAATCAAAACAAACGTATTCACAGAGCGCGTTTCACAAACCATTATATTATTGGACTGTTGTTTAGCTGAGCTTTGAAAAAATGTTATCAGAGGCCTTAAAGGCTGGGCTGAGTGACTAGAGACCCCTGCAGGCAGTTCATGATACTTCTGATACAACGATGTGGCCAAAACGATTCTGTCTTTGATTGTTGGACAAAGAAATATTCCATATGTAAACCTTATTGCAGATTGATAAAATACTCATCTATTAGTAGGTGGATAAACACAATGTGTATTTTACTTTATTTCTCTTCTGTTTTTCTTCAGGATACAGTCCCTTTACTCGGCTGCACGGATTCTCTGAAAATACAACAACAATCTGATAACCTCTTACTGCGATTGATTGTGAAGGTGAGTCATGACATGCATTTTTATGCCCCAAAAACCCTCAGTATTTCTTTTAAGGTCATTCCTAATATCCTAACTCTTTGCAATATTCTGCGGCAAATAAAAGATGAACACTGCTAATGCACTTGAGTTGAATTATAAGAGCTCTTATCTGGGAAAGAAGCTCCTTACTCTTTTGTTCTCTGGCAGCGAGAGCTAAGTCTCCGAGCACACCCAAGATTTCCTTTTCCTAATGTGATGTTGATTTCTCAAACGAAGCATCCAAACCGCAGATTGTGTTTTCATTGGCACAGCGTAGATTGACAGATAGAGGCTGAGTGTATTTGCGGATTTTCTGCAGGGAGAGAGCCACATGATGAGGATGCAGTTTGATGGAAGTAGCAGGGCAGAGGCTATAAATGGGTGCTCCAACGCTGTGAAAAAACTGAAGGAGTTTCAGCCCGTCACCGCTCACCCACTGCACCCCAATCAGCCCCCCGCCGAGCCCCCTGCACCCACGACACAGGTTGGCCCGTCTACGTCAGTCGGTGCAGTTTCTACATGGAAATCAGCACGGAGTTATACATCTGAAGAAAGAACCCTCCAAAACAGTCCTGCACCTTAGCAGTACTTTGAAGCTCAGTCTAGTACAACTGGCATGAGTTCAGAACATAATCTGTCATCCAAATAGTGGTTTTGTTTTTATTTATATAATTGGAGACACATGTAGACATTGATCGTGTCACATTTTGTAAAGTGAGAAAGTATTTCAGCAGAAGTTTGACCACTAAGTTTTCACTCTGCTTCTTCATTAGGACTGGTCATCCCATTAAGGGGCGGCCATACTGTTCCCACTAGATGGCGCCATTCACAACATTCTGAGTATTCCAGCTGACACCACAGGTTCAGTAGGTGGAGTGGGATGGACTATATAATACACATGAATCATCAGCCAATCAGGGCACAACATAATGTGTACAATGCAGAATGTCCCACTTAACAACACACAGCCAACAGATCTACACAGGACAATAATACTAAATAATTACATTAGTTGAAGCAGCTTGGTGTTCATTGAATGAGAAAATGAGCTTTAATACTGCTTCTGACGTTGAAAATCTTGATATTAAGAACAATCTGGTTCCAAAATCTAAAAATGTACAGCATCTGAATAGGTTTCTGTCATGAGTAACTTCTCCACTGATTGTCTTTCTGTCACTCAAGTTGTGGCTGCAGTTTCCTTTATGTATTGACTATAATGAAAACAGCGAAACGCCTGTGGTCAGGTACAGACTGGATTCTGAGTCGCTCTCACGTCCAGCTCGTCTGGACTTCACAGCATTAAACATGAAGGACTTGGAAAGAAGTGGACTCTGCCATGTGGCTCAGTTTGACCTTTAGCCAACAGACACAGTGAAGAAGTTCACAGTGAAGATGAAAGGGCTTTGACGAGTGGATATCTTTCAATTAGTAATGAAGCCATTGATTGGTCTCTTAACCCCTTGGTGTCATGTAGTGTTTGTCAAATCTTTGTTTTTTCTCTCCTCGTGTCGCTTGTCAGGAGAAAGCAGCGGGAGCCGAGCCTGAGGTTTCCCCGGGTTCGTTGTCAATCAAGCTTCTCACTCAGGTATCGATTGTTTAAAAAGCAACACACATTTTCTACTGGGGGTATTCTGGGGCTGACGTCTAACAAAATGTAACACTTATTGCGCTGCTGAAGTAAAAAATAATTTAAAAAATCACAGCTAAATTATCAATGATTTACTGAGTCAGTTTCTGCTTGTTGGGTTTTTCCTTTGGACCTGCTCCAGCACTACCTGGGAGAAACTGCTGCGACTCTGCCCAAAGAATATCATCACAGTCCTTTGGCACAAGGTGATTTGGAGCCGTTTCTGCGTGTTTGTCTGCTGGATCGCGGCTTTCATGCGTTCGTGGAGAAGGTGGAAGTTGAGCTGAGGAAACTGCGTGAAGAGTAAAGACTCTTAACAACTGCTGAAGGCAGAAAGGTCAAGTCGGTTCAATGTGGGTTTTTTTGTTTTGTTTGTTTTTTTGTGTGTGTGTAGGCAGTGCCCGTTGGTGGTGGAGCAGTTCTTGCTGCGCTCCCCACTGTTCACTGTAATGTTGTCACACATTAGTTCCTATGGTATACAGAGGAGGCTGTGAATCGTGTTCATCGTTAAAAGACACGCAAAACCAATAAAAAATACATAAAAAAAAAAATAATCTGGTTTCTTTTGTCAAGTTTTTATTCAGAAAAAAAAATATTGGTCTCACTCATATTTTTTTTTTAAATCGTGGCTATATACTCTGGTCCCTCTGTTTCCAACTTAATGCAGGTCCATTTCCACTGCAACACACATTTATACATTGTATTGAAAGAGGAGTCATGCAGCTACAGCAGTGAATTTTGCTATGCCAGCTTCCAAGTGATCCCACAATATTAAAGCTTCACTGAGTAAAACAAACTGCCCTCCATATATCTATTTAAGAATACATATTGCATAGGATTATAGCCATGCTATACAGTTAAAGAGAGAGAAAAAATAAAAATTAATGAATTTGGGAATTATAAAAAAAATATTTGTTTTTTGTTATTTTTTTACAGATTTCCTATCATTTGAACACTCATACTTCAACATATACAAGACACCTAAGTTACTCTGGAAACAAAATAAAAAATAATACACGTATCATTTCTGTTAAGATAGTTAAACACACAGTAGTCATTTTCTGTAAGCACTCTCAATTCAATTTAAATACTGCCAGTCATTGAAGCCCTTGCTTCACAAGAAAAGTTCTGATAAAAGACTTCTCACAAATCAAATAGTTAAATGACCATGATATGCTGTACACATTTCTCAAGAATAAAACTATATATATATATATATATATTTATATATATATATATATGACTTCATAAAAACATAGGTCATTTTGGATGCAAAAAAAGCCACACGAGGGATAACAACAGAAGATCCGAAAAAAAAATCTATTCTGAGTATCCTATTGCGTAATTATCTTGCATGCATTGTACATGATATGTAATACAAAAGGGATCACCTCATTTGAGGAACATGATGAAATTAATAAAGGAGACATCAACAGCACATTAAAAATGTGTACACCTTTGTGGTGCTTTTAGTCATTATTCGCCTTCCTGAAATCTCCATGTAAGACTGAATAAGGCATGCTTAAGACAGCCATTATGTTCTTTTTGATGCCAGTGTTATGCTGATATTGTTTCTCATAAAATGAGACAAGATATGCTCTTTTCAGAAAAAAACAAAAACTGCCCGGAGCTCGATCCACCTCTGGTACCTTCTAGTCAGAAAACGCAGTTTTAGCCGTCTCATCTGTGGAGAGAGAAATCAAGAGAAGGCGTGACTACGGATAATCCTCACAGTGCGTTCTATATTTAGCCCCCATCCCCTACGACAGTGTCTTACTTGAGTAAATTGCTTATTTCATATTCCTCTGGCGAATGTTTTTGTCCTTGTGGTTGTTTGTTGAATTTGTTTTCCTAGGAAAGAAGCAGTTACGATTTTAGTGACCTAAAGGTAAGAGGACATCCACACTGGTTGTTTCCATTGGAATTGTGTGTGGAGCTGTAAAGTGTGTGTGTGTGTGTGTGTGTGTGTTTACTCACATGGGTCCCACTGGTTCATCGTCTGCAGACATGAGGAGAGGAGACAGAAAACGGCACACAAATCAAATTTGAAGCACAGATAAAGGGATCATACTTGTGACGCACATGTCAACACTTTAAATGCAAATGATATGTCCTCCGCCTGGAAGTTTTCACAACTCCTCTTCTTCCTTAAGGCAGATTTTACCTCTCGATTAAAGTCACGCGAGGGCGAAACTCAACTCTCAGAAGCCTGGTGTTTGCTGAAGACGGCACAAAGTCAGGAAAAGCCTCTGCGGATTTGAAATTGATACTTTGCAAAATGATGCTTAAAGCATAGATTGCTTCGAGTACTTTGAGATGTTGCAGAGTCCGGCACTAACTGGATGGCGTCACGACAGAGCTTCATCAGCTCAACAGCTTGGGATTGTAGATGCATGTGTGTGTGTGTAGGTTTGGCGGCTGTATGCAAACACATAGCTGTGATATGGGGAACTTTTTACACTGAAACCATTTATTGGCACTTGTATCTGCCAAGTTAAGGGAGAGAAGAAAAAAAATCTGTTGGCTTTTGGAAAACGGTCAACAGTGACACATTTGGAGTAGAAGGGCTGAAATGTGGGAGAAAATACTGCGGCGGGGTCTCTTACGGAGCAGCTTTAACAGAAAACATTGTAAACTTAACCTTGCATGCCATCTTGAGTCGCATGGGGTTCCTGTTCATTTCAGAGTGAGCATATGTGTAGGAGGGTTACAGATGGCTCACATAAAGTCCTCTTTTAATTACACTCAGCGATTTCGTCGTGATTCTGTAAGGGCCTGGTTATCTGGGTGTGATAGTGTAACTGACTCGGCATAAAAACATGCATCTCCTCAAAGCTGTTGATCCGTGTCTAGATATTTTATCCATTCCTTCCAGAATCGTAACACAAATAACTGCATGAAAACACTGATGAATAACAAATCCAATTTTTTTTTTCTCTGTAGGGCAAAATGCAACAGTACAACAATTCTGCAGGAGGAAAAAGAACCGGTGCACAATAGTGAGATAAGAGTGAGTTAGTCGTAAACCCTGCGGCTTCGGGTTGGACAGGGTGATCGGTGTCTCGCATACAGATGAAATGTGTCAACAGGTATATTAAACAAAAGAAAGGCACAGTGAGGTATTTTCCATGCAGTTTTAAGTCTGAGATAAGCAGCATTAGCAGCATTCCATGGCATTAGAATGGAGCAGATTATGACAGGTATAATGTTAAGACACGAACATGGTTTCGAGGAATATCTGTCAACACGTACCACTATTTTCACTTGTATACACGCCACAAAAGCTACGTTTACTATTATGACTTTGCAAGCACATTAACGTGTTTTTTTTTTGTTTTGTTTTGTTTTTTTACTGTGTGAGATTAACAGAGGAATCATTAATAATATTAAGAATCAGGTTTGCTTGCATCTGTTGTTGTCTCGCATTTTATTCAAAGTTTAGTTATTTCACCAAATCCTCACACAGCAAAAGTGGTTATTTTAGCAACTGATTTCCAAAGCGAGGAATAGAAATATCAGCCTCTGCATTGGAGCCTCTGGCTGTGGAGTAAAAAAGTGTTCAAACACAGCTAAGCCATCAGGAGACCAGAATTCATAATGCACGCAGACAGGGGCCAAAACCTCCGGGAATACGGGAAGCTAAAAGGAGATTTTAGAGAGGGAGACTGTGCATCGTGAGCCGGGGAGTCCTCGGTCCTGATTTGAACGGCATAAACACGGCAAATATAATCTACCCTTAATCGCTTCATTTTTCTGGTGGATGAAACCAAACTGGAAGCCGCGCACGGAGCTTTCACTCGTCCGGTGGTTGGTGTGTTCCTGCTTGGGTGTGACATCGCAAGTGTTATTATTTATTGCAGTATCTTTTGGTCTCCAGTGATCGAGCAATTCACAAATATAATCTAGAAACAAATTATGACGTTTTCTTATATAATCTGACCAGAACATTATATATGTATATATGACATTTTAACATGGATTAACCACAGTGCAGTATAGTTTGTTACTCTCAAATAAATACATAACATTTGAAATTCTAATATAAACAAATAGCTATAGTATGAAATACTTTAATATCACGATTTAATGATAAATAAGTGAACTAGGAATCACATAATCATCCAGGCCTTTAAAAATGTTAGTTATTTGAGGTTTTTAAAAAAAAAATGTTTTAACCTTTGTTGTGTAGAATAATTACAAGGATGGAAATCTACACTAAGTTTGCATATGTCGTATGCCTTGCACGTTTCACTAAATAAATCTTATGCTGCTTGGACTGAGAAAGTAAAAAGCAGAATGCATCCATAAGCTGTTTTTGTTTATGTGTGTATTAAAGTGTGTGGCATGCAACCGTTGACCAGCTGGAGCGATTCTCATGGAGCGTCGGGAGCTTTGAATTTTGCCCGTGTTTGTGCGATATTTGGGAAAATGAAAAGAAGACAAAGGCGCATGAGTGTGGGTCAGACTGAACCTTTGGTGGCTGGCGATGCCTTTGGGATTTACAGTCATTGTCATCCTGTCACATTCTGATTGTGTGATTCCGTCTCTGTTCTGTCTGGTTTTTTTTGGTCAGTAGGAAAAAAAAACTCATCTTGTAGGAGGCACAAAAAGGGAAGAGAGGAATGAGCAAGAGGAAACACTGGTTCTGAAATAAATCTTTTAAGGACTGATTTATTTATTTATTTCCCAATTTGTAATCATTGTTTATATTTTGCCATTAATTTGGTGTTTGTGACGAGACGTTCATTATTGTAACCTCGACTGACCAGCAGAGCCGAAGTCCTTAAAATATTGTTTCCACTATTGAAGCTGGCGCCGTAATATCAGAAATAAATGGACCTGGATAGAGAAGAGATTACATTTAAAAAAAAGATGATGATCATCCTGTACAGGAGGACCAGACCAATATTCATTTAAGTAAATGCCGTCACTGAACGGAGTCGGCACTAATGACTCCAGAATGAAGTGAGGGTGAGAATGTTTGGAGACCATTTGACAGTGTTAATATTAGATGGTCGACATGCTGCCGAGGAAATGTAGCTTGTTTAGGCGGGATTACAGAACGTGGGGCATGTTTAACGTATACATATGCAACCGGAGTGGTCGGAACTAACGACGCATAGTCCATCTGGACAGTTTCAGCTTTAATTATTTTGTTCATAGCAGTGTTTTAATCAGGACTTATGTTTTTACTCACTTGGGTTATGACCTTGGACTGCTGTCATGTGAGTACCTGCATTTCTTACAATTATGGGAAACTGGCAAAAGAAAATGCCCTTGGTTCGGTTTTATCATTCGATTCTCATTATTTTGTTTAAATTCAATCACATGCCATTATCTTGTAAAGAAAAGTGAGCGAGTATAAGGAAAAATGGTAGATATTTAGAACTATTTCCAGCATCCATCATAATTTTTTTTTTTGGGGGGTTCATCCTAATGAAAATGGGAATGAGTGGAGACGAGTTCTCATTTCACCATAAATGGCCCAAAGCCACCCTAATATATACTGTTAATATGTGTCAGCAATATCTCATCAGAGAGGATGTTTTTGGATGGACCGTAGGCTCGAGAAAACATAGAAATCGACAAAAATAAAATAAAATAAAGAATTCTCCAAAACCATGCAAGATCTCTCACTTACCACCCATTTAGATTATGTTGCCATTTGGAAAGAAGGGGGAAAGAATAGTAACCAATTAAGTTATATAGACTTTATTGCTATAAATGCCATAGGCTCTCACTCCTGGTCTGCTATAACAAACAAATGCATTTGTCACCACAGTTAGTAAGAAAGCACACACACAGAAAACTGACTAGAAAGCTGCAGCCTCCTCTTCCTGACGTAATGGAGTTTGTACAGGCCACATTTGTGCCTGTCTAAAATGTTGGTAAAACAAAGAAATAATGTCACATTTGTTTTTGTCCACTGAGAGCAGAAGTAACCTGGCTGGTTTAACTGGTACAAAGGCACGGCCAATGCCATTGTTGAAAACTGAGTTACTGGATCAATTCTGTAATACTGTATATGCATTTTATTTATCCGCCGATGAAAGAAAAATCCTACATTGAGCTTTTATAAGAGTAGAATACTTTTAAAGAAACACCAGACAAAAGAAAATCGTTCAACTTCTCAATGATTTTGAATTTTTGTGTTGAATTTTCCCATAAATGATGTAATATCTACAAAGTTACTGCCAGTAATAAGAGAGAGAGAGAGAAAATAAAACAACACTAGTCTTACCATCAATAATGTCGTCTGGCCTCTTGCGCTTCTCGTACACAACGATGATGACGACGAGGATTATAATTTCTGCAAGCACACCCAGGAAGGGCCAGAGTGGTGCAAGATGGCTGCGCACTCGTAAAATAGTGGTCTGAGCGTTGTTTCCAATTGCATTAGTGGCATTGCACTCGTATATTCCAGGGTCCGTGTTTATATCCAGGTTGACGATGTTGAGCTCTGTGTAGTTGTCTCTGCTCGTGATGAAGAAGCGCCCGGTGGAGTTGTCAATGTCCTGGAACACATTGGACCATTTCCACAAATGTTAGTCATGCTGTAAGCAAGTTCAGAGGAGGAATTTGCACCGAAATTCACGTCTTGTTTCTATAAACGCCATATACACATTCGATACCGTAGAAGATGCGCCGTCCACTTTCCGCCACGTCCAGGTGGGATGGGGGTAGCCGACGGATTTGCAGTAAAGCATTGCGTTATCCCCTTCGTTTTTATTCTCACTTCGCTTGTGGCCGGTGATGTCAGGTTTTGCTGGAAAGGTGAAATAAATAAATAAAGGCCGCTCATTAGCTGAGTTGGCAGAAATAACACAGTCAGAGGAGTGTTTCAAGTCCTAGCAGATGGCATGAAGAAGAAAAGTCTGATTGGCTGATTTGGCCGTGGCAGCGATTTGTGTTAGTCAGATGTCTAGGTGTGATGGAGGAGTGTCATAAACAGTCTCTGTAGTAGGGCTCAGTCTTTAACAAAAGAAAAAAATAATAATAATAAATCGGCGCCAATGCAGGAGAGAGGAGTCACAGTAGGACATGGTGCAGATATTTTCGGAAATTAAAATCTCTTTGCATCACTGAGTTGTAGAGGATGTTCACACTTGTGGCGTTCGGTCTGGCCGCGACATGATTGATTTAACTCAGCCATTCCAACCCTGAACACCGAGCCTGCAGACCAAATCCTCCGGATGATCTTCATAGTTTGGACTCCTTACTGCATTCTATAGACTTCAGGTGAGTCTTAAGCTGGTGAATAAATGAGAATCTAACCAGGATTGGATTTGGCACACATCAATGGGAGTTTTGTTGCAGAATTTATCTCATAGTGGCTGTTTAACATTTGTTTGTTTTTTTACATCTCTTGCTCTGGTGTTAAAAAGACCAGTGTGACAGCAAAGCGAACCAGACAAGAGTTTGAGTGTGAACACGTCACTAATTCATTGAGCTCCTCAGAAGTTAATGAACTTTCGTATGTATTGTTGCTTTTGCACATGAGTATTAAACCAAATGCTTGTCAACAGTGTTCCTCCCAGTTGTTTCTGTGTTGGTTTCACAATCAGACATACTACTACCTGATTCAGTCGGATATGTAGACCAAAATAATGCAGTAGAAAAAACCATACATGTGAAACTGCACTGAATTAAGAGAGAGTTCGCTGAGGAGTGCGACTCCCAACTTTACTTTGTGAGCACGTGCAATGCGCCCCCTTCTCATGCGGTGGGGAATCTCTATGTGCGTGAGATAAAAAGCATTTCAATACAATTCATAATGAGGTCATGGAAGAAGGGGCATCGGTGTAATATGAGAGCCCCCAGATGTTCCCGTTCACAATAACTCTACAGTGAAGCCAACAAAAGAGATTTTCAGCCAGAGAATAACGATGCAAATCGGTTCTGATTAATGAATTAACTGATAATGGAAATGAGACGGTTATGAATTTAATCAATTCAGCCATATGTCACAAAGCACTGCAAACATGTGCCGAGTTTTTCCCTCAAAGGTGAGACAGAAACTCCCCATTCAACTGTGCACAGTGTCGAGAGATATCCGTCCCTGCTTTTCCACTAATCCTCAAAATTACAACGATTCCTTCCATGCAATTAAGCAGCATAAGGCAGAAGGCCTGAAGTGAGCATTTTTTCAGCTGCGCACGGATAATAAAGCAGGAGGGGTCTGAGCTCTTCGGTGACATCATCCCACACTAATTACGGTTCGCACGTGCTCCCTGAGCAGGGGAGTGGCCAAGCTCATTTGTGTCTTATCCTGACTGTATTATGTCAGTGACTGACGGCGCAGAGCGAGCCCTCAGAGTGGCGCTAAAACAGGCAGATCCCGCCGTTTCACACTCCTGACTGTGATTATTAATCTCTGCGAGCTCGACGGTGGTAAAGTGACATATGAATGTGAGAGGGACGTGCTGGGGAGAGAGAGAGAGAGAGCAAGGTCACAGCTGTCAGGAAGAATAATAAAAGTTGATCAGAATGACATCACATGTTTAAGAGTTGCTAAATCAAATCTTTTTTTAGTTCTCCTTCAAATTTATGCAGACGACTGCCCGTGTGATTCTGATTCCTGCAGAGCTGTGCGATTCTGGACAGTCACATTTCTCTCAAGTAATGCGTCAATGCGTTGTCACATATTTCCGTGGAGAAACGTCGTCATCTCTTAGGAAAAAAAAAAAATAGAAAATTAAGAAAGACGAGGTACTAAATATTTATCTGCAGCAAGCTTAGTATCACAGACAATAAACTCCATTCCTGCCACAGAGATGGCTGGGACCGGATTCAGAGCCTTAATCCTACAACATCACAGAACCCTCCATCTGTTGCCTCTGAGCTGAGTCCTGCAAGGATGAGTGTGCCAAGGACACTGTAGGCGAGGGATCTCAGTGAATTGCTGCCAGAAGCACAGTGCAAAGCTGGCTTGCTTAACAGTGGGCCTGCTACCTGGGTCACAAAAGATCTCAAACACCTCAAGAGAATCACAAAGGACATGCTTGGTGTCCATTCAGAAATAGTGCCCATTTGAAAAAAAAAATTAATAAATAAAAGTTAGATTTTATGTATTTGGATATAGGATGGGAAAAAAAAAAGAAAAAAAAGAGGTAAAAATCATGCATCATTGGGAAAAGCAATGGATTTTCCTCCAGGGGACAGACAGCAAGCCTCACCAGTCACAGGCCTGCAGCTTACTTATAGCTAGAAACCTTCAGTTTGAATGGCGACGAGTCCTGTCATCTCACAATCCAGTGAAAGCAGAGCACACGCGGTCGTCACCCATGTTACGCAATCAGGCAGTGCTTTAAGAGAGCCGCGGAGTGAGAGGCAGGGGCATGCTCAGTATGCGCCATAGCCATGCCACAGCAAATTGGCTTAAGCACTATAGACAGGCAAGCTTCTCTTGGAGCGTTCCACTTGCCCTTACTCAGAGAAGATTCCTTACTCAGGTTGAAGAGACTGCCAGCTTGAAAGAAAACCAACGCAATAGTTGATTGGTTAGCCTTCCTGCTATCACATTGACCATTTGATTCGAAACCAAAGTCATTGCTGTTAAACCATCAATGGAATGAGTCAGAACATGTCTGCTCTTAGGCAGTGCTCCTTCGTGGGCCTTATGTGTTTTGGAGGGAAAGTGCAGTGTCTGTCCATTTTGCTGAACTGTCGTATCACTGAAAGCCAAGAGTGACAACAGCCTGAGGAGCGCTCCCTGTCATCACCACCGCGCCGGATGGATTCAAACATCTTTGTCAACAAGGGCTCTATTCACACTGCTTAGGGTATCAACTTTTCCAGGACACCTTTTTGCTTCCATCTCAGAGAAAAATAACCAAATGTCAGCATGTGCTCTTTAAAATTAAGGCCATAGTTCTTCTTTTTTTTTTTTTTTTTTTTTCCCCTCAAATTTGGAATTGCCACAGGGAGGAATCGTCTGGTTTGAATTTAAAATATGTTTGTTTCCTTGAGTTAATAGTCGTGATTAGAGGGAAAAAGTCTTACCTTTTACTTCAATTGTCGCATTTGCATTGGGTGCCGTGTCAAACGTGTAAACACACATGTACTCCCCAGAATCGTCTGCTCGCGCTTTAGGGATTCTGCAACAGAACACAGCAGTCATTTCATAACTCTGAATCACTTACGCTGTCAGTAGTCAAGTACATAGAGTCAGCTAATATCAGTTTAATGCTGGTAATTATTTTGGACTATAGCAATGAAAGCCTGAAGGTTCTGCGAGTCCACAGGAGACAAAATGTTGGCATTTTGTTGTTATATTACGGAACCGCAGCTCCGGATTCTGCAGGGAAGGGCACCACAGGCATTTTAGCCGTAATCTTCAGAGTATCACTGATGTAATGTGACAAGGAAGTGACCAATTGGTCTTATCTTGTGGCTAGAAAAAGTCTGTGGTATGTCTATGGGGGCGACAGTAGCTTTGCGCTTCAATGATTACACTCTGTGACAGCAGGGACTAACAACTAGTCGGTACTTTGGGCAATAATAGACTTTTGTGTTTCATTTCAAGTTAAGAGTGATAGGTAGAGTTAAAGATGTGAGTTAAAGCAAAGATTTGACTTTGGATTGCTTGAGGTCATTGCAGTGAATCAAAGAATCCTTAAAGGGACAAAATATAAGATACCTGCAAATGAGACTGTATTGTCCTTAATGTTGATATACAAGCAGTTCTGATGTGAAGCAGTGTGCTGTCTGCTTGTATGCTTTGTGTGCAAAGTGCGAGTCACGTGTTTCCATGACGACAAACACAACGCTCTTGCAAATAGATCAAAAGTTTGGCACAGTGTGTATTATTTTGTTTCAGTTACTCTTGAAGACTGGAAACAAAATGTCATTTTGGAAAAGTTCGTCCTTCTTCTGTTGACAATCGACACGTGGACTGGTTATATAAATTGGATTATCTGTCACACAATCGTCTGTGATCTTTGTCCCGCTCAGCACCTACACTGAGTTATCCAAGCTCAATATACTGAGCGAGCATTTCTGAAAATCTGTGCGACAATCCCATTTCCAGCTCACATCTACTCAGTGTTTACTACCATGCTTCACGTTCTGGACCCCGACTGAGCATGTATTTCTCTCTTACATTAACCACAATTTCTCAGTAACTTTACTTATTTTGCCTCTTCTCTAAACTGCGTCCCTGCAACGCGGAGGTGAAGCCGTCACCTGTGCGATGTGTCTCTTTGCTCTGTCCGTGTGTTGGGGATCTCCACGCCGTTCTTCATCCAGAAGCTTTCCTTGTGCGGCGTGTGCGCCGTGGTGAGATTACACAGCAGAGTGACTGGTTTATTCCAGGTCTCCGCCGACAGGACGGTCTGATCGGAGGCATTGATCTTTGGTTCTGAAAGACAGAGACAGTCAAACCTTATCCCAGATCTGGGGATCCAAACTGCTTCAGTGCTGCTGTAGCTGTAGGCTGTATGCTGTTTTTATATGATCTGTGTAGGAGGCGTCTATGAAGTGAAGCTCACCCAACAAATAAATAAAAAGCATTATAAGTACATGAAACTACTGGAATTCCTTCCATCTACCAACTGTGTTCATCCTAAGGCTGTAATAATCATGTTATTTTTAGATAAAACACGCAAAAGAAATGATTAATGAACTGCAGTGATGCATGTATATGCTCCAAAATAATACAATTTCTGACAAAGCCTCGGCTCATATTCGCAATACGTTTGAAGGTAAAATGCAGGTTTAAGTTTTGTCTGCAGTAATTTTGACGCTTGTCAGATTACTCACAGATATGTGCTGATCTTACACATAAACATTGTAAAAGGTCAAATAAACCATATACTTGAAGATGAGGGGCCTCATTTATAACCATTGTGTTATTAGCTCTCCGTGAAATGGCCAGGAAGCAGATTGTGTAATGATGAGCTCTCAGGTCGGTTGTTGTGTGATCCTTTCCTGTTGCAGTCTCTTCCTGTTATGCATTTACTGTATTGAAAGATCTGCACGTTCAATACAAAGCGACCAGATTCCTTCCAATTCAACAGGTCTGCCAGAGAAAGAATCTTCTTCTTGTAATTTTTTTTTACAATCACTAGATTTCGGACTAAATATTTCGGCACTGTATATATTTTACTATTTATATTTCAAACTTGTTTGCAGACTCTTTGGTCTAAAATCCTTGTTAACACACGAGTGCACGCCGTCCCTATATCGCTATACCATCTGCACTCTGATGTGTAAAAGAAACACAAACACTGTATGCTCAATTTATAGCTGCATATACTGTGCCATTATGTAGCCTGGGAGTGAGCGTGACTTTATCAGCTTTGTAAGTTATGCAAACATAAAACAAATGCTCAGCAGGTATCGTGCCTCCGAGCCTCAACCAGCTGGTAAAGCAAAGAACACTCCACCTCCCGTCTTCTTTACTTTGGCCAAACGTTGTGTTGTTTGCTGCATTAGCAGCCGCTGCAACCGTCAGTTTGCACAGCCTATTAGTTTAGCTGTCTCCTCCACAAGAGCGTCACGTCTATGATCTTTCACGAGCAATCTGCACCGGCTGACCGTTTATGGTGGATTGTGGGAGTGAAGTGGGTGGAGGGCTTTATTGTGATAGACGCATAGTTTTATAAATGAGGCCCCCCTGAGCTGACGATTGATATAAACGGTAAAGAAGACCTCTGACATTTCAAATTACCGCTGAACGAATACCTCATTTTAAAATCGTGAGGCATAAAACAAATACCAGGTTCCATTTCTCAAGGACGGTGAGGCGTCATCTGAGAGTGAGGCGCCCTTTGCTCTGCCTGGAGTAGTGAGCAGGAAGCCTCCTCCACGCTGCCCCTCCCCCTCCGCTAAGGCGGGCCAACCATGGCAACGATGGAGCCCCCGAGGGGAGGAGCAGAGAGGAGCAGCATCATAAGCCTACTACTGGCTGCTGCTGCAAGGCCACGAGCAAGGCAGAAGGGGGAGAGGAAGGGAAAGAAGGGCTACTGACACTGGCAGTGCATTTTGATTAGCATTCTTGGATTCCTATTCTTATCATTCTGTAAACTCAGTAGTTGTGTGTGTGTGGTGGTGGTGGTGGTGGTGGTGGGGGGGGGGGGGGGGACTCCCCCCTTCCTCCTTATATTTCTCTCTCTCTCTGCCACCACCGAGCAGAGACACATGTACTATAAATAGTATCTTTGAGACATGCGTACGCACACACAGCATGAGGTACATAAATTAACATTTAGCAAACACAGCACGGTGGTCCACAGGCAATTTAACCAGAAGGTTGTTTGTAGGACGCATTGTTACAACTTAAAATGTGACCGCTGGACATTTTGTCGTCGTATCGAATCGGAATAGAGCCGTAATCTAAAACGTAGCTTCGGATCAGTCCACGAAGCCGGATCGTCCTTCCTCCTGCAGGTGCTGAGACGCAGCGTCTCATTCAGATTGACGGCGTGTCCAAATTAACTGACAGACACTCGTCAGGTTTTGTTTGAGTAGCAAATAGAGCCGCATTCTCTTACAGTTTGCCAAGATTTATGAAATCAATTAAACTAAATAGCTGAGTCACACTAAGCCACATGGCAAGCTTTTTTTTTTTTTTCTTGCTTAGAGGAACATTATGCCATTGTGACAAGGCAAAGCTGGCCTCCACTCATATCACTGTTACAACATGATAAGTGCACCATCAGTAAGTGGTGCCAGTAATTGTCCTTGCACAGAGGGGCTGGTGGGCCTTCTGAGCACGTGGTTAAGCTAAATGGTTTGAACTCATTCTTCATGGAAATGGCCAATTATCCCAGATGTGCTTGTCCAATTCAGGTTAACACATATTTCCAACACAACTAAACATATTTACATACCATTTTTAAGTGTTAAGCAAATACCATGGTAAAATTGATACTTTGCATTGACAAATTAAAATTGTGTGCAATTTGTTTAAGTGATACTCCACTCTAAAGATATCTCACCCCTCGAAAGGTGGCTGGAAAAAAAAAAAGGAACTGGTATTCTTCTACAGAGTAAGAACCTGCATACTGCTTAAATCTAGTTGCATTGAATTCCAAAAGTGAAATGTTTTTCATGCATAAAGAGAAAAGAAAGGTTCACAAACTTCTGCCAAACCACTTCTGGACCAAAGTACTGCGCTTTAGTCATCTGCAATTACACAGAAGTGGATTAAGAAATCTCATCTGACATATTAATGCAATTTTCCAGCATGAGAACTTATCACCATTGGAATCAAACATGAATTAAAGCTGATCACAGCGGCAGTTAAAGTGATACAGCAGCATTTTGGGGAAACTCGACTTGTTTGCTTTCTTCACGAGAATCAAAAGAGAAGGACCAAAAGTCCTTTAACTTCAGTGAGAAGCTGCGGCCAGCTGCCTCAAAGTGGGCTGAAGACTGCGAAGGAAGAAAGACCTGTCCTGGCTTTTTGCCAATTAAAGCTTCTTGAAGAGAAGTAGTTCTACAGACAAAATAATATTAGTGCCACTGTGGCTATTTTGCTGAAGTTTAGCAAACCAGGTAATGAGTGGCGTCCTAAAGTGCTGATTTTCACCTGCCAACACCGGCTGCTCTCACTTCGGTTTCTGGTCAGGAAACGTCAGGCTGGCTGGGTGCCAGCACGATTATTCACATTGGTGACAGCTGATAATGGTGTTTCTCAAAAGTATAGCGCTCCAATTCCTCAATAGTTTCATCATTTGGAGTGTAGTATCACTTTGAGCACATGTAGAAGGCACATAGTTTTATTTCATGGATCTCCTTCCCAAATCCAACATCCAAATTGCATTTAATTCAATGCAATTTAATCCAAATGCCAAATAGGATAGGGTGGTTATAAAAAAAACAACAACATTTGAATGAAAATTAAATACTGTAAGAACAATTATACAGGTTCCGGGTAAAGTGATGCAGAGTGATTCACATTCACAAGCTAAATTAAGCAAATCTGGAAGGACGAAAACGACACAATCATAATGTTTTTTTTCAAGCAACAAACTATACATTCAAAGGGCTATTATGTATAGCCTGTAATATACATGTAATAACCTGGCCATTACATGTATATGCAAAAACATATATAGCTCAGTAATGACAGAATATATTCAGATGGTTTCAGAAGTAGGTGAGTTCATAACACAAAAACAAAGAGACAAAGTGAACAGCTGCTGTTTTTCAGACTTCTGTCGAGAGTGGAAGCAGTGAAAGCCGTATCGCTGTTTAAAAAAAAATAAATAAATAAATCACACATAAACCAAAATTTGTCGGTCCAATCAGGAGCCAGCAAATACCAGACTCCTCCAAACTCCTCAGAGCTTCGCTATGACTAACAACGTTCAACATCTCGGTGTTTCAGTGGGCAGAGCACTGAGGCATGCACAGATTAGAAGGGTCCACTTGAAATTCAGTTTGTTTTGAACGTCTGCGTGCACAGAGCAGAAGGTTAAAGGATATAATGTCATTACTGATTCACAGTCACACACTTAATGGCTGAGAAGGCACAAGGTAACACATTGCACAGGCAGGTCCAGAGAGACCGTTTAGTGGAAGAGGAAATCTGTCTCATCTGAACCAGGAATGAGACACTCGTCCTTTATTGGATTATCAACACACAAATTTGAAAGCAGCAAACGTTTTGCTTTTATCAGGAAGCAGTTGACAGCAGGAATCACTGTTTTATCACCTGAACGGATTCCTCCTTGTGTCTTCTTACAGTCCCATTTACACTGCCCAGAGTGAGAAAGCCAAATCAAAAGCATTACTTCAAAGCACCACGAGGTTTCCACTGCATCGAGCAGGCAGGGCTTTGAAGTAAATAAAACGATCCACGTAACGCTGAACACACAACATAATGTTAAAGGAAGGAGTGTCACAAATAAATCTAGGAATAGGAAATGGAGGGGGGGGGGGGGGGTGAGGTTAGGATACAGATTAAAAAGATAAATGGTAAGAGTATCGCAAAAGTACACATATAAGGCAGTAAGAACAAAAGTTCTGTGTGGCAAGAAAGAAGAGAAATGTGGATAGAGACTGGGTAAAGTTTCCTGGGTTTGTGGTCATTTACGTCTGCATGCTCAAGGGATTTTGGGGAGTTATGGGGATTTTATACAATTCAAAAAAAAAAAGAAAAAAAAAAAGAATAGAAATATTCAGCCAAGTTAATTTGTATCAATAGAAAAAGAAAGACTGGCATTAGTGATTAATCGATATTTTAGTTTCTGTGAGTTATTGTATTAACTTTTGCTCCACTGTGGTGAGGGTGGGCTGCTTGGAGTGGTTGGGGGTGGGGATCTGTTGGTCGTTCACCGGCTAGGCTCTACAGGACATAGACCACTCACTCTGTAGCACCAAAATGGTGGCCTGGGCGCGGATCCAGGTGATGGCGGGGTTTTGTCGGAGATCATTGCGCCTCGGGTCGTTGCTCGCCCGGCACTCATAGGTCCCAGAGTCCTCCAGTGTGAGGCGCGTGATGCCGAGCACACTGACCCCATTGGTGCCGTACGCCGTGTTGATGGACACCCGCCGCTTGCGGGCTCCGTCCCACAGCTGCTTGAAGGAGTCCGCTCGGTTGACCTCAGCGTACCACCACTGGATCTCTGGAGTGGGGTTACCCACCACCTCGCAGTACAGCTCAAAGGTGTCCCCCGTGAGCTTAGTCTCAGAGAGTGGCGACTTCACAAACCCAGCTGGAGAAGAAAAGCGTTTCGGGATGGCAGGGAAGGAAAGGGTACAAGAGGGTTAGAGCAGAAGGAAGGCATGGAAAGGCCAAGGGATAGGAGGAGGAAATCAAATAAGATCAGAGTACATACAAACAAAAAGAGAGGATGATTAAAGGCAAATCAAAGAAAAGCAAGCTTTAAATCATTGAGGGGTGTAAAAAGGAAAAGGTTAATGATTCTCTAAATGCAGTCTGTTTCAGCATCAGGTCTCCCTGGCCCACTTAAGGCCAACTGTCAGACAAAGTCAGAGTCAACAAGGCGCAAATCTGTGCCAGCAAGTAGTGCCAATATCCTGTATGCTCTTTTAAAAAAAATTATTATTTTGTCTTTCTCTCTCTCTCTCTCTCTCTCTCTCTCTCTCTCTCTCGCTCTCGCTCTCTCTCTCTGTCTTTCTCAACATTTTTTTCCATTGTACCTTTCGATCTGTGTGCAGGGGAAGAGAGAAAACATCAGTGAGAGCACATTAGCTGTCGTCCAGGAGTGAAAACCTCATATGGTGAGGAGGGAATGCCTGTGCTCTCTCTCTCTCTCTCTCTCCGAGTTTATCCAGGCGCAGCCGTTTACAACAGTTTGTTCAGTGGAGTAGGGGAGCAATCCTCCAACCTTGTCTACACTTAAACGTGTCACAATCAGAAGTCCCAGAGTCCTCCACTGTGAGGCTCCTCAATAAAAAGAAATCTCCTTCCAGGGCCATGTCACCGTTGTATTACAACGCAGCATAAAATCATTTGACTTGTACACAGCCTGTTTTTTTTGGGTGGGGTGGTGGGAGGGGGGTGTATCCCCTGAAGGTAAACGTCATCGACATTAGTGGAATGAAAACTAAATGTCACTAGATAATTAAACTCTTAAAGGGACTTTTTTTTTCTCAGTTGTAGGACACGTCACCAGTCGTGTCGCTTCAACAAGAATTAGATTTGTGAGTTTGTTAGTAAAAGTGACAGACAAAAGAAACTGTTAGACAAGCCAGGTGTGTAGAAGTGTGTGTGTGTGTGTGTATATATTTGATTGTGCCAATACTGTCGGTGCAAAGGTGGCTGGAGTGGAGCTCAGCACACATTGGGTTCGAGGTGAGGTGCAGCCTGGACAGTCTGTCATGAGGTTATCGCAGACAGACGGACAAACACATTCACACCCACTTTCACACCTGTAGGGACAGTTTAGACCAGTTAATAAAGCATGCATGTTGCTGGTGTGTGGAGGAACCCACATACACAGAATCTTTGATACCTAACATGTTTAACCATCTTTTCCAAAAAAAATTATAAATAAAAAAAAAAAGAGTGATTCATCAAAAAATACTGCAAATATGTAACTGTATGTATGACCTATAATCTTCTTTTAGCCATATCAGCTCCTGCTGGTATCACCAGAAATGAGGTCAGACAGCTTACATTTTGGATAAGCTGGACTTAAAGAGCAGGTTTTGAAAAATTCCCATATGGACACAGCAACTACTTCTCCAGAAGGTCTGACTCAACACCATGAATTTGAGGCTTTATAGTAAAACTCACCTCACTAAAGTAATATGTCGAGAAGATGTCCCTCATACGACACACCACTGGAACACCCCCGTTTTGTCTCACTCTAACAGACCACCTTAATGCTTCGCTCCCTATTTAAAAAAGAGAACATTTTATATTGTAAAATACTGTGACTTTCATAATAAAAATCGATAATCCATCTGTGGACTCCGTAGGCGTTATAACCACGACTGTGATCGCACTACGCTGCGCCTGTGCCTGATTCATGACCTTGTTCCACATCACTAGTTAGCCCAACAATACATTGCCAACCTTAATAAACCTCATCTAATGACAAATTACCTGGACCACCGTCGGTTCTCTACCGTCTCTGCGGCTCCTCTTGCTGTGAAGCACATGTGCTGAAACAAGGCAGGAAAATGCACCGCTATATAACACTGCCCCAAATTTTCGTGGAGGAAATGAGAACAAAGAGCCTCTCGATGGTCTCTCGAGTGTGTGACTGTGTTTTTGTGTATGCATACAACAGCTTACAGTCCCTCCTAGATCTGTCTTCGTTGCTCAAAGTATCGTATCAGAAGCACATGAACAGATCGGCGTGTGGAAGCCCAAGGAAGGAGTGACACTTTAGATTTATTTATAACTTCACAATGAGGGCCCACAACAAGTGTCAAGTAAAATAAAATCCCATCTTCCTTTGTAATATTAAACCAAAGATCTTTGGCATTGGACTCAAATAGTCATGTGTCAAATAACTAACCTATCTGATGGCAGATAAATGCTGACCAACACGTGCGACTCACCGCTATGTGAAAATAAATTTAATGAAATCAAAGATGAACTGCGAGGAGGATTTCAGCAGGAGTTAAACGCAGGCTTCCTGCGAGGAGACGAGGTGCTCACAACTTGTGTGACGCGTTCAGATATGCAGAGTAATTAGCATTTGTTTCTTTTCTCCGGAAACATCTGGGCCTATCAAGCTCACCACATAATCCCAGAGGGGGAATCCAAGCCTGTCCGCCCACACAGTTAAAGCCATATTTCAGTATGACAGAACGCTCACTATAGCACCCTTTACTGATGATTGCAACTGCGAATTGGCGTGGCATATGACATACACTACTGACACTGCTGTCATCCATGCACAAGAGCTCACAATCACAGAATAGTGGCCTCCTAAACGCAGCCTGAATGTCCTTCAAGGTGGAGGCAAATGAATTCAGAAAGAAAGGAACAGATGACTTAATTTAAATTCAGGCTCGGGGAGACTCTGTGGAGAAACGTGCTCAGAACAAACTACAGACAACCCGGGCCAATGAGGAGACCAATTTCTGTGGTGTTTAAACAAGCAGCTTTACACTGGCAGTGAAAACAAAACACAAAGCAGCCAGCCGGCACTCATTCATTTCAAATGCGTGGAGGAAGATGGGAAGCGACACGGAAATAGTCGCTGTGGTGGACATATCTCAGCAACTTGACGATGGAGGAAGACAATCAACTGTGATTTGTTACCTTAAAGGCCCCATAGTTATTCATTTATTTAGTTTTAACTACAAAGCTGTTCAAGGGCAATTAAAATACTGTCAAAGTGTCCAATCTAAACATCTCGGAGCACCCAGCCTTTCACTTGGAAGGAAAAGAAAACACGGTAGAGCCGGTGAGCGCCGACCAGAGAAGAGCTGAGGTTGCCCTTGTTGTGAGTCACTCCAATGAGCGTAAGCCAATCAGAAGAGTGGGTCAGTGATATCAATGCGCCTTAAAGACATAAGACAGAAAACACCCGGTTTGTGGCAGCGCTCCAGAATGGAAGCTTAAGAGCAGCCAACACTGAGATTGTTTGTGATTCTCAAAACCAGTAAAATAGATTCTTATGGATATTGCAAATAGAACAGCACAAGGTGAAATGTGGGATCTTTAAGCTCCTGTCTATTTCCAGTCTTGACCTTGACAATGACACCTGGGTTTGCAAATCGATGGTGCAAGTTGCAAGGACTGGTGGTGTTGACCGCTTTGAAAACTGAACAGCAGAATTGACGCCCTGGCTGAGCGGCGTCCTAAAGGACAAGACTCAAGCTTGTCATCGGGGGTTATCTCAATTATATAGCTTAGATGTAACGTTTGTCGGTCCCCGAGCAAGGCTGCTGACCTCCAACTGCTCGGGTTGCGTCAGAAAGGAAACTTGTGGCAAACTAAGCACAATAATCACATGAACCGTTTTTGTAGCTTCCCTAAAACGTGTGTTCACTCAGACCAATGCCTCCACTAATCATCGAAGAAATTGCAACCAAAGAGCAACTAAATATTTGATTATTTTCAGTCTCATGCAAACTCGAAATGTGTATTTATTTTTTCTAAATCAAATTCCCAAACACGCACTGACACAAAACAGGCGAGAGGCCTTAGATTTTGGCCACAAGACATGGGTGATTAGGCCTAAATGTTTGAAGGACATGAGTAAGGCCCAGTGCAGCCTCACATGATGTTTTTGGTATGAGCTTGGGCCTCTGTTGCTGTGACAACGGCTGCTGTCAGCCAGAGGTGCAAAGGTTTGAAACGGAAATAGACTTCCTGTCAGATAACACTCGGAGCTGTCTTCATTTGGCAGAGTTTGGTTTTCACCGCTTTTCTCTTGTGCTTAATACAGAGCACGTTTTTAAAGGTCAGAGTTCAGTGGGGACTTTCAGGTCAATCAGGCCTCCACTGGGTATCGTGTAATTGCTGTAAGAGTTGTTTTTCTGGGTTTTTTTTGTTTTTACAACATCATACGATCAGCAATGCATCTGCTTAGCAGCGCAAGGTATCTAATTGCTGATGGTAGCAGAGCTACTGTGCAGCTTGGTTCAGTCTCCTCCCCCATCCCAATAATTTATCTCATTCAAGCACATTCCTAAGACTGACATAATATTTGACGTGAAACAAATGGCCCCAAACTAAAATATTAACCAAACAGACATGATGTTAGTGGGGTTTCCTGCTCGTGAGTGTCAAAGTGAACTGGGTGGTATTGCATCACTCAGTGCAACATCCTCAACAGAATCATGCAACGCGATTGTTTAAACATTTGAAAGCATCACAGTAAGCTGTGTTACATCTTCCTTTCGATATGAACTGACATCCAGGACTTAAAGTGCGATCCCACCGATATTAGGAACTGGCCCAACAAATGAGTCTGATCACAGAACGATGAGAACGCTCGCAGCACAAGGTCTGACTTGCCTGCTTTGCCTTAGACAGACACAGTAGTGTGTCACGACAGTCTAGTGTTCAGTGACAAGGTCTGTATGGAAGTCACAGCCATTACAGCCTACACACTCTCCTCATGTAGATAGGGAAGAGAGCTCCCCTGGGAACTGACAAGAAGCCACACACCACCGCCGCCACCGCCACGCTGCCTGGGAGTGAGTCAGCTGCCTGCCTACAACCTGGATCCCCGTCCGCAGTCCCACAACACAGACAGAGAAAGCAGAGGGTAGGAAACCCCCCAGGGCCAATGAGCTGGTCGTGTGCTCAGTAGAGTGCAAGTCAACGTGTGCGTGTGGATGTGGGCTCATCTTCGTTGTACCTGAACGATGCTACATGTGTCTTTACAGGTCGTTCGCGATGCAAAGTCTTACCGCCGTCACCATTTGTGATCCGTTCCCTTTCACCCACTGCTATGAGCCGTCATGACAGAATATGAAATTTTAACTAGTGTTTGCACAGATGAGTAAAGTTTTACTGGGTCCCCCCCGCCCCGCCTCCATATTTTGTTACTGCTTTACTGAAAATGATGCCAGCACTGGGGGAAAGAGAGAAACCAGAAATAAAAGCAGTCACACACACACAAAAAAAAACCCCACACACCTACAGGTAATTCAGAGTTAACCTAACAAACCTGTCTCTGACTGTGGGAGACTGACGGAGAACCCAGGCAAGAACATGACTGAACTGGAACCGGGACCTGCTCTAGATTTATTCCAACAAGCACTTTATTCACTTAAAAGTGACACCTCGTATATATTCTCAGATTTGTTTAGGTGGTTTCGAGCTGATTTTGAGTTTCAGGTAGGTAGAAATAACAGAGTGTGTCAAGGTCAACCAGTCCTCACATGCCTATAGTGATTATACTTGTCAGACACACCCAACCCAAACAAGAGAGGTGAGTCAGCATGTAGACGTTTAAGAACACACCCAGAGCTCAGAAAAGATTAAATTAGTTTAAAGTGTGCTCTCCCATTGGAATGTACTGTTGACGTCTGGTGGCGCAGCAACAGACAACAATTTTATCTTCTTATGTTGAATCGATTTACAAAACAACTTATTTTATCGAGTTAAATCAAGACACTAAAAATTGCACCACCCAATCGATAATCGAAGAGTTTTCTCAAAGAAAAGCAAATTCGGACACATTTAGGAGTCAGTGGTTTAGACAAAAATGGAGGATCATCTTAATATTCCATCGTCTGACGGGCACATCAATCCACTGTGCAGCGTTTCCAACAAACTTCAGTGAGTCAAAGAACATTTTTTATTTTTTTTTGCATTGTTTAAGCCCTGCTGCCATCATTCTGGGTAATGATAGCTCTCGCTGGGACGAGCAGAGCAGCAGAGCGACCGTTCTCCACAGCTGGAGACAGAATGCCTTATGTAACTTACAGACACATTAGAGTCATGTCCTACCCCCCCCCCCCCCCACGTCTAACTGTGTCTGCTCATATCGGTGAAAAATGAAGACTGTCACGAGGCTTTTAAAAATAAGCAACGCAGGTCAGTCCCCAAATTGCCACGTTGGTTGAAATCAGTCGTTTCTCTTTTGTTTTTGTTTTTTTTTGTAAAATTGGTTTTAAGGTTTCAAAGATTTTCAATTACAATCTTTGATGAAAAAATAAGCCAGGGTCCATATTATACATTTTTATTCACATTTGTATTTTAAAAGTATTACTTATGAGTTGCAATAACATGCAACACTCCCAGAGAAAGAATTGAAATAATTCAGGAACATCAATATGATTGAAATTTAATAAGTAATTAATAAGTGCACAGTTTTGCATTACTATGAGTATCTGTTTCACCCAAGTTTCAAATATTTGCAAGTCAGTATTAATATACGGTAATGAATGCATGGCCACAGGAGGAGCAAAAATGACCAAAACGCTGCAGCATTCAGGTGTTGATGCGAGAGAACCTCTAGAGATCATTATGAAATTACAACAAATCTCAAAGAAATTAAATTAGCTCAAGTGGATTTAGAAGATGTTTTGCATTTTTTCCTGAGGTTCCATCAGGTTGTGAGACAGTTTCAGGGGCAACACAACAACTATTTGCACCAGATTGTAGTTTAGCACCTCAAACAGGATTCCAACTCTCAAACTGAAACTCAAGATTTAACCCAGTAAGCCACTACAGGCGAGTGTCAATACAAAGGTACAAACAGGAATTTGAATGTAAAGATTTCTATTAGATAGATTTCATTTAGTGCTGTGTTTAAACCTCTTATTGTTGAATAGCAGCAGCATAAGTCTTCACCTCGACTGCTCCAATCTCAGGTAACAAAGTAAACCGAAGCCCTGAAATGTTGATTTACAGTTTTGCAATTTGACCCAGTGAATTGATTTGTAACCCTCGATTTGCCACGCTTCATATCGCCAAAGTCTTTCCAGTGTGCCAAATAATAGTTAGTCATTGATGTAAAATAGCAAGGTGTTATAATTAATGCTCTATGATGTTAACAAAGGATCTTCAAGTACAAATTCTGAGACTGTCTTAATTTAATACGACAAATTATAATGACTTTCGTAGCAAAACTATGTTCCGCGACAGAGCCTCGTTATATAGTATTCAATTACGTAAGCATTTTAAAACAATGTAAACTGATGAATACCGATGACAAATTCATCAAGTTTCAATACTATAAACTCCGACATACTTGTAAATCTGGCCAAAGACTGTCTCTTGAAAAAAACTGTTTTTAAGATACCTCCGACTCACTTTTGTCATTTTACTGTTATTACTTGAGCCTGTCAATCCGTTCACAGATGAGCGGCAACAGTTTAATGAGATTTAAAATCCCCGTGCAGGGTAGAAGTGCTCTAATCTAATCCACTAATCACAACCGGTGAATACTTCCTAGTTCCGTTCCAGAGGTTCAAATGAGGGAATTTACATTATTTGATGAAAAACCTGAGAAACACTAATACAGAAATGTTATGGATCCTATGAACTGTGTGTTGTAATAAACTGTATTCTCCAAATCCTTGCAGTGAATACTTCTAGTTGTGTTTTTGTGAATTAAACGTCCAGTCAGCTCAAGCCTCAGCTGGTATGAGCCTGGAGGCAGAAAGAGGCATACTTCTCTTAGCAGTGTCACAAGTTAAAACACCCAGGCGGGAATGAATGAAAAGTAACTCCTATGAGTGTTTTGGAGTCCGAGTCCTTGTGCGGCACACTTCACCTGAGCTGCAGAGCCGCCGCTCGTACAGGGCTGTGGCTAAACCGGGGAGCTACCAGCTATGAATGCGGGCGAGTGCATGAATGTGAAGCAGGTTGACGCTGGCGGTGAAGGCAAAAAGCGGCGTTGCAGCTTCAGCAGCTATTTTCCAGAGACAACTCATCGATGTGTTTTTAAAAAGGGCCGTTTGCTCGCATCATAGTTCATGCAGTGTGCATGCGGTGAATTTTATACAGTGTGATGCTGCGCCCAATCAAAGTCAGCCATATCAGATTTCACAGTGGGCAAAGCGTGACTCAGTGGAAGAGTTTGGCTTGTGTCCTACTGCATATTTTCCAGAGTAACAAACAAGCCTTTGTCAAGAGCCTGCATGAAACATGATAATGGATAAGCAGCCGCACTGTATACTGCAAGTCTATCGATTGAGTGGCGCGCAGCTGTAAAATGCTTATCTTGAATGCAGTGTTTACCCCACTTGAAGCTAATGCACCAGAGACCTAAAGAAGAATAGGAAGACCACGTGTTTCAAGAAGTATGTCTTCTAACTGCAGTGGATAATGAAGCATGATGTAGTTTATGCCTTCGTATTGCTAAACATTAAAAAGAAGAACTATTTACTGCCTGTGCTTGAACCACTTCTGACTGAGATTACAGGATTTGAATGACAAAAAAAAAACTAAAACTGAAATAATTAATTTACAACAATAACAGCTTATTATTTTTTTTAAAGGATATCCTGGTGTGGCCTGCACACTCTGATTCACACAAGAAGGAGCAGGCTATATACACAGTTTAGTGAAGGAAATTATCTAAGACACAAAAGCACTTCCTCAGGTCAACTCCAGCCACCTTCTCCGGCTGCCTTTATTTCCTTTGCGTAAAGATCACATCATATCTCAGTTTAAATGGTTCACAGCCACCTAGTGAGTCTTTAGAGGGGCCATGCAGCTGTGCACAAGGAGGCCGTCCATTAAGAGTTAATGGATTCACTTCCACAAAAGGACCTTAAAGCCACAGTTCTCAGTGCCGTGTCTCGATGGTAAAAATAGAAACGAGGCAGAATGGACAGGATGCTATTTACAGTTCTCCAAATATCTGTCGCAGAAATCCGCCACCTATGTGTAGGCCTACTTCTCCCTGAATATGAATAATAGCTATGTATTCCCTCTGCTTCCCAGACACGGTGATTACATCTCCTGTACTTATAATTATTATAGTCCCCGACGTTGCAGCCTGAACTCTGATATTACAGGGAAATCTAGGATTGCATAAGAAGCCATGCGCCGATTACCCTCAATCTGAACTGTGAGGGGAGGGGGAAAAAAGTGCTTTTGTATGCAACGTGAGCAAATATTCCAATGCTACCTGTGGTGCTTAATACTTAGTGTAGACTATGAACGCTAACATCAAAGCTCTATCAAATAAAAGGTCTGTATACACAGAATGAAGCACATTTCTTGATCAGACTGTTGAAAGTGACATTTAATGAGGGAGGGGTGGCCCCAATCTGCCTCAGACTGACCAATATCTGTATTTGTGTGCGCGCGCGTGTGTGTGTGCGTGCGTGCGTACACGTGTTTGTTCGTGAATTGAGCCTCCATGAGTGGGTGCCAACACTTGGGAATGACAACAGGAAGTCTATGAAATGCCTTTGCTTGAGCATCTATAGAATACAATACAATAGCAGGCTTGTTCGGTATTTGATTTTCACTATTTCCATCAAGATGCTGGAATACTTCACTGTACACTCACACACTCTCTCTCACACACGCACACTTTAAGCACTTTAGTGAAATCAGCAATAAAGAAAGGAATAGGACTCAAGTCATATGTTGACTTATGTAACAGCTGTGGTCTTTTGGTTTTTTCGTCCCTTCACAAGATCCAGGTTGCTGCTGTGTTTAGTCGTCAAGTCTTATTAAGTTCACATAACATGCGTCTCTCTCTGTAGATTGTTTTTTGTTCCCAGCATCACATAAAAGCGGTACAAACTCTTTCACTTAGACTGAAATAAACCGTGTGAAATATGCAAAAGATGTAACGCCGTCGGAGTCAGATTTTTCACAACCTCCTCAACCTATCATGGAAGTTATAGTCTGATTAAGTCTGGCACGGTGGGTGTCCGATAATCCCCCCCGCAGCAACGATGAGGTGGACATCAAACATTGAAATTATGTGGGCAGAGTATATCTCTGGGCTTAGACCTTGTCATTGACACTGGTTTGTCAACACGTGGGCCTCGATCCATGGATAGTGCACATTCTGGAGAAATTATCCTATTAACAAAAACCTGAAATACTTTTGATTCCTGGTGCACATCCACAACACCACCTTCTTCAGACCACCTTCTTCAGAATCATGTCAGCATCGCTTAAGGAATCTAATTAGGTTCCTTTTAAAATCCCCCCCCCGCCCCCAAAAGAAAAAAACCCACTGAAGATTCCACTTTGATTCCATGAATGGCTGCTGATTTGTGTGCCCCGCCGGGTGATGTGATTCAACAGAATTTGAAGTTAGTACATGCCGTGTCAGAGGACAGTCGGGAACATCCAACAGCATGTTGCTGACATTCACTTCAATAGAATGGTGCACGTTTTAGTAGGACACATGGACAGTGAACTTTACGACTCACACATAAACATCATTTTCATCTTTTAAGTCTCTGTCGGCTAAATATCCTATCTCCTTATCACCACTGAAACGACGCATGTGGTACTCAAACAGGAGGGGGAGGAAGGTGTTTCTGTGTTGCACTAACTGCTGAATGAACCAGTTGGACAGGAGACATCCACTTAACCTGGCCTGACAGTGTTATAATAGGGGCAGAGTTTTGTCACTCAAGCAGAAGCAGAAGTTCAGCAGCTGTGACACAGCAGGGTCTGGTGTTTGCAGTGTTTCCAACACATGCAGGGTGAGGCTTTAGTCTGTGTTTGTTTGTGGATAATATGTCCCTTGATCAGCGATCAGAGCAGGTTATTCTTGCTTGGCACACACTCTTGCTACCAAACCCCTTCTGACTAAAACAAAGTGCATACTGGCAGCCATAAGCTGCTACCTCATGTGGTCAGTAAAAGTAAACTGGAAAAAATAAAAAATAAATAAAAATTATATATATATATATATATATATATATATATATATATATATATATATGCAAAATCACAACTGATTTTGTAAAGATGACAAACTGACTTAGTGTTAAAACACACCTGATAGCTCAGTGGAGTTTCCTCTGACAGTGATTGTTAATTCGCAGCACGAGGCACACCTATGTGTGCACAGTTAAATCACCTTGTACAGATCCCACAGCTCTTGTCAATTTAATTTCCTTCTTGTATTTCGCTGTCGATGATGGAAAACGACTGCTAAAGTGTCCAACTCCGGCCTTACAGTCGACTGTGAAACTATAGTAGTGGCTTAAACGCAGTCGGGTTCAAAATCCTCTTTAGAAACAATTCGCTCGGACGTCCTCATACAAGTCAAGTCACTTTTTACCCCCTCAAATTTGCTCCCATGCATGTGTTTCCTTACCGTTCTGAGCCGAGGTGAAAGGCAGCATCAAGTTCCCCAGGAGGACCACCGCCAACATCGCTGCGTTAGGACGCATCGTCAGGGCTTGAGGAGAGAGGTGCCCGGGTCTGCTCGGACGAATGTGGGAGGAGAGATCGTGCAGGCTATTGATCACAAGATCTAGAGCGATGGGCCCAGCATAGCACCGGGCTGTTAAAAAAAAATTAAATAAAAAAATACTCAGGGCGATTTGGAATTTAAAAAAAATAATAATAAAAAAAAAATAGAAAAAATGTTGATGGAGATGTCTCCCTGATTTGGAGACCTTTCGAGGACAGCAGCGGGTGAAAGGTCCGCGACGAGGCCAGCGGCTCAGGGATGCCGATGTGCGGCCATAGGCGGTGAAGAAGCCCTCGTCGGATTGCGGAGGAGAGGTCTTTGGATGTCAGGGAGATTGTCCACAGTGTGCTTCTGTAGATTCAAAGATGCGCAGACCGATGCGCATTTACTCCCCCCGCGGTCGCGGCTCGGTGATTAAAATGAAAGTAGCGCAGAAATAATTCCCGACGGGAAGTGATGCAGCCGAAACATAAGTCTGTTATCGGCACCGGTCTATTTTTAATACAAAAAAAAAAGGAGAAAAAAAAAGAGGAACAGATGCTGGTAGGACACACCAACAGCAGCAACGACAAGCTGCGCGTCCCCAAAGCGCGCATGACTGTGGATGAACGCACGCACGCACGCACACACACACACACTCATGAACACGCGTATATAATTGATGTTGTTTATGAACTCTGGCACTTGTCGTCCATTTATGTTGCTCCTCGTTTTATATCTTAAAAGACTTGGCAGCTGCACATTTGCATGGCGCACTGTCTGGTCTGGATGTCGGTCACACGCGTACAGTATTTCCTGCTCAAGACTAATCTGTGCCATCTCATCCTGATTATATTACAGCAGCCCCTACAATATTATATCCGCCTTATACATTTCCCACAAGTCTTTAAGTAGTTACGTTTTTCCATAAATTGTGCAAAGCCGCGCAACAAGCGCGATTGCAATTTGAAAACAGAACTTGAACACATTATTGAAAGTATATTATTCTCATATTCCTTCAATCAGGCCCCTTTCAGGACCTGAATACGTGGTCAGGTTTTTATTGCGGGGAGATTATGATGCTGCTCTTGAGCACACTGAGGTCATTTATAAATTATATCATCACATCAGTGGCCCGGGTGCTCCCGAGCTGTATATGTACCACATCACATCTCCTTGAAAGTTCAACATGGCCTCCTCCTGTAATCCCTTCTATCCTTAATCTATGCTGCACCGGGGGCGACCTCATGTGGTCATCTGGGGAAAACAACGTGTTCGGGTGCATATTTTATTGTACTTTTCTGAAACAGCTGACTGGTCCAATAAATGGATCAGAAAATTGAGCTCCTCATTCATGTAAATCTAAATTGTTGGGGCTTTTTTTTTTTTTCTTTTATGCTGCAGGATGTCAAGTCTCTCACCTTTTCGTACATAATTCCCAGCATCCTCCTCTTTTATGTTGGTTGCACATTGGTAACTTGATTCTGCAGCGCGCACAGCCTCGTGTTTTTTTTGACGTGATGCCTGCGTGTCCGTGCTTGTTTTTCTGCAGCACTTCGTCGCAGAGGCTCAATCTGTGCTGCTCGGCCGCAGAACAAACTTCCCTCCACTTTACAGCCCTCCCTCTGCTCTGTCCGTGGCGGACCACATTTAAAATGTAACCCCACCTGAAACCCCACGCTGACCAATCGGTTGGAGAAATGTCAGCGCGGTCGGCACACCCTCCTTTGTTCAAAACCAATCAGAGTGGAAGTGTGGCATTTTGCCCGAGGGGAAAACTTACCCCTGGATGCGTTAATTACGCATCACTTAGCTGTTGCCAATGTGTTCACAACGGTGGACCCTCTTTTGGGCTTTTGACAACGACTTTCTTCATTCTTTGGTCTATCTAGTATGGAAAGTAGACAACAATGGCTTACCAGGCTGAAAAATGAACTTAGCAACAGTCCGCTGGTGTCCAATGTGGCTTTCGGCTTCATCCTCATGGGACTGGAGAAGCTGGTGGAGCTGGAGTTTGAGTGTCCTTGCAACCCTACATGGAACGGAGTGTTTTCCTCAGCGTTCTTCATCATCCCTGCCGTCATGGCCTTCACCTTGATGCTGATCATCCAGGGATGCAGGTGCGATACGTGGTGCAGGAAAACCGTCTCGCTCTCCAGTTTTGTCCCCGCCATCGTGTGGCTCATTTTGCTCTTCCTCGACGGCCAATACTTCGCCTGCGCTATGACAGACTGGGAGGGCAGGTTCGTACTGGTGGACAAGGCAGCTCCGCAGAAGTGGTGCGAACCAATTAGTGAGGGAGATGTCACCCCGCAAGAACTCATGCTCCGCTCGCAGCGGCTCTTTGTTTTTTCTCAGGTGAGTTTAAAAAATAAATAAAAAAAGATTTGTTTTCCACTTTGCAGAAGTTTCATGCAGGACGAAGAGTATGGCACCATAAACATTTGCCTTTGTCATGTTTTGGCTCTTATTCTGAATTGAAAATATGCTTCTTCTTTTTGTTTCTTAAACTGTTGTTGTTTTTTATTCTTCTGCGCCCCAGGTCATAGGTATTGTCCTCCTGATTTTCATCTGCGCGGGTCTGGTGGTGTATGTCATCAGAGAGAGTTGCCAGCAAGAGGTGGAGATGCAGGATGCGGATGTAGCGGAGCTCACCGTGCTCAGTGTCAGCTCCTTGCGAACCAGGACATCATGAGAGGACGCACACAGCCCACCACACTTGCCCCGTTGGCCTGGACCCCTTTCGTAAATACCACAGACATTCGTGACCATCACTTCCTGTAACGTTTCTGCGTTTTGAAAGTATTTCCACAGACGGAAAATAAATCCACTATACTGTGCGTCATGGAGGACCACTGGAGACATATTGACACTGGCCGAATGAAGTTGCCATGAATGTGGTTTTCTGTTTATTATCAGTACTTACATAACCAGATAATCAGATACTCCAGTGCTGTTACTTCTACTTGTTTGTTTGTTTGTTTGTTTTTTATCCATCTGTACACGTGTGGCTTGACATGTTATGCCATTTTGGCTTCTTCTTGTCAAACGTTTGATGACTAGACCACATTGACCATGTCTCATCTGTTAAAGTTATTGCGAAGTTAGTTTAGCATAAAGACTCGAAAGGAAAACAGTTAAACAACATTTCTTCTCCGATTCAATCTTCATCTTTGTTGTACAGACGTGAGGTTCTCATCAAACTTTTGACATGAAAGGAATTCAAACAAGACAGCCTATTTCTTTTAGGTGATATTTTATTTTGTCTGTCAGGCCACATGCCAGAGAGGATCAGCATTGCTCTTGTAATATTTTTTTTTTTTTTTTTTTACCTTAAAAGTATTTCCACATGTTTTGTTTTGAACCCAGGAGGGTTTATTTGTGCCTTTTGGTTTATGTATTAAGATAAGTGAAGTCCAACCAGCAGCTAATATTGATCTGGCTAGTATTAGTTGACATGTATTGGTTTGTTTGACGTGTGGATGTCAAAAATGAATATATTCCTCTCGTGGAGTTTCACTTCTTGTTTTGACACGTGGACGCCATCATGTCTAATCTTAGTAAAACAATCGGACTGATCTGAAATTCTGTTGATGACCTGTATTGTGGAGGCAACCCGCTGAAAGCAGGATGTAGACACAAATACTTGCAGTATGCTTTTTTTTTTTTTCTTTTTAAATTTTTGTAATAAATGAAATTATTTATTTGAGTAAAACCCTCAGGGATGTCAATAGTCATGTCTGAAAAGAATGTTAGTTCTCAACATTTCTCACAACCCCTTCATCTTGGAAATCAGGAGTTCCTTTTTATCATTATTTGATCAATTGTAAAATATATTTAGCTTTTTCTGAGCAAGAAACTTTTCGAAATTTTAAACTGTAGCTGGAATTTATGGTAATTTAATTAGAGGTGAAAGTCTTTTGAATCTTATGTAAACTCTTAGCAAAATGAGGTTATTGTGGATTTTACCAACACATACATACAATGTATTTTAGACAGCAGCAGCTTCATTCCGACTTGCATCTCCTGTCATCTGCAACACTGCCCATGTGTAAATTAAACCCACAAAGACATCTGGGAAGGCCCTGCATGTTCTCCGGGCTTGTTCAGGACTTCATGTGTCACCTTGAAGAAGTTATCATCTCTGTCTTCCGGGATTATCCTGCCACAGTTTTTCACAAACAATCGTCACATCAACACGAAAAACGTGATTCACTAGATGGGTAGAGAGTGGCTCGTGTGTCACTTCTGTGTCTTTCATTGATAGATTCCTTAAGAAAATATTGCAATTCACCTTTTTCAAGGGGAAAGTTGTTTTTTTTATGACATTATCCATTTGGGAATATGGATGTCAAAATATTGATGATTTTTGACTATTGTTCTAGGAGACCTTACCATTTATCGCAAATGAAAAGTAGTTAGGCTATCATCATTGTTGAAACCTTAAAATGATGTGTTTTATCCTTTACAGAAAATGCAATTATACAGTCCATCACACTTCTAAATAATTTGATTCTGAGTATGCTGCATAAGCCCCTTAGTGCTAATGTAAACAATGACATTATTATAACTAACTTTACACGGGTTCTCATTAACCTGAATATATCTGTGGCATTTCAGCTGTAAGAGTGACAGAAGAACAGATTCTCCATTAACTATACATGTATAACTGCCACTGCATGGGTTGTGTAAAAAAAACAAAAAAACTGTCAAAATTGGCATAGAAAGAAAAATAAGGCAACGCACAAAGATTTAAGCACACAAGGACTCAGTGTAACCCTGGTGCGTCAGTCTGTATGTGTGAAATTGTATATGTTTAAATCTATGCCAGCGCACACGTTGCGTGGATGAGATAAGAACATGAATGCTCACTTCTACATAACATGGAGGAAGGATTGTACTCATCAAAATGTGGTTTGAATGTAGTATAGTGTCTTATGCTAGAGTGTGAGTAAATTTGTCAATTCTTGCAACACAACCTTGCTAAATCGCAAATGAAAAAAACAAAACAAAAGGGTAATGGATGGTAAATTCATGAACTGCAGCCACATGTTTTGGGATATTCAAGAATGTCTTTATTTTGCTCTTTCATCGAGAACCAAGTTTTGTTGACACTTCCTTGTGAGGGCTATAGATTAATCTGTGTAGGTGACAAAAGGCCAAAGTGTACTGAATAAACACATTCATGTGTGGGTTGGAATAATATAAATTGGAAATATGAAGAGATGAATAGAATCAAAGTAAAAGATTATGAACGACTAAATCCGTTTTATTCTGCAAGGTTCAGATCAGCTACTGTCCACATAAAACCACAGTACAAACTAAAAGTCTTTCAAGATTAAAATACTAAAAAAAAGATTTACATTTTCGTTTGAGTGTTGCCGTGTTTATTTTTAATCACCTTTACTTTTCCTTCCCCGACAAGCAGAGCACATGCATTTTATAATGGTGAAAAAAATGCAAAGTACAAGCAGCACGACTCCAATTAAAAAGATCACCACATCTACAGAGTAGTAGGAGAACCAGGGCATCTTGTAGGACTCGGTTCTCAGGTGAGCTGCACCTTTGTGCCTCATGACAAACTCTATCCAGAAGATGGCGCTATCCAGTGGCTTTATGGGCTGATCCCTGTGCAGCCGAGAGAGTCTCTGCATGTTGCTCCTGTAGGAGGGCTCAGTCAGGACTTCCTGAACAGCCTGAAAGAAGATGTCTTCATCCATAGTGAAAATGTCCACTATCTTTCCTGCTCCTCTGACTTCAATCCGGAGCAGATTATCACGCTGATCAAAAATCAATGGCAGTCCTATTATAGGGACCCCGTGATAAATCGCTTCTTGGACACCGTTTGTTCCTCCGTGGGCCACAAATGCTTTAATCTTAGGATGACCCAAAAGGTCATTCTGTGGCATCCAGTCCACCAGTAAAGTGTTGTTACCTAGAGTGGCTGGTTTCTCACCTTTATACCTCCAGATGACTTTCTGAGGTAATTTAGCAAAAGCGGCAGCGATGGCATCGGCTAAATCATGGGGAATCTCTCCAATCAGAGTCCCCAGAGACATGATGACGACTCCATGGTCTCCTGAACTCTGCACATACTCCTCCAAGTTCTGCGGCAGAGGTTTGGCAGGTTTACACTGGAAGCCTCCCATGTAGATGACATTGGGCATGGTGGGACGAGGGAACTCAAACACAAAGTCCACTCTCATGAGCCACAGGTCCGCAGTGTGAAACAGGGTCAAGTAGTCCACGTCTGGACCCAGATATTCTTCGACTAAGCCACCAAACGACGGTAGGATATACTGTGCAATCTGATATTCTGTGTAGCCAGACACAATGACATTCAGGACTCTCTCAAAAAAGCTCATTTTATCGGACAGCTCAGTTCCTACCAATGGACAGTAAGACAGAGGAGAAGGTGCTATTGCATAATGACCCTCGCCATGACTTGTCCATCGGACGTTAAAAACAAGAGGCAGCTTGAGGTAGTTGGCAAGCATGACACCTGTTGGTATAACAGGGTCAGTCAGTAGCAGGTCATACTTGGCCTCTTGAAGAGACTGTATCAAGTCTTTGCTTTCAAAAAGCAACTTAATCATTTTGGCTGTCTTTTCGTTCATTTCAAAGGCCTTCGCATTTGTTTCCATGTCAAGTTGGAATCGCTTCAACAGGGACCGCTCTCCCCTCTGGATTTGCAGCAACTGGGTCACAAATTCAGTAATGAACTCTTCGTCAAATCCGGACTCAGTATCAAGAGTAATTGAAGTGTAGAGTGGGGAGGATTCCTTAATGTACCAGGCGTCAGATGATCGCATGACAGAAATCTGGTGACCCCTTGAATGAAGCGCCTCAATAATGACTTTCATGTTCACCCAGTGGCTCCCGTCCACCGGAACCACCAGCACTTTCCCCCCAGAGACCAGAGCTGGCCACAGCCAGCAGAGCATCAGCCACAACCAGGGCCTCTGCATTTTCACCCTGGAAAGGGGAGAAAGAACATTTTCCAAATGCACAATCCATACCTTCATTTACATGAGACTAGTGGCTTAACTATGAAGGATGCAGGTTATAGTACCCTTTTCTCTAGAATCACAAACCATCAACTAGAAGATTAACGGTCTCAGCCATTTATGTACATGGATATTTACATTAAGACCATTGATTTGCATGCTACTTATATTCCAGCAATCTGAACTCCTGCCAATAATCTAAACCCCCACAGCTAAAAAAAATGCACAGTCTAGTTAAAAAGTAACTTGGAAACACACACAAGCGTTCAGGTCTTCTATTGATACGAACAAAAAAAAGCTGTTACCTTCGTTTTGGCAGTCAATGTAATTTGTTTCTCTGTATTTGTTCTCGCTCAGAGAGCAGGACACGTGCTGCTCTGTCCAGGTTCAAACTTTGAGCTCGACTTTGTCCGCTGCAACTTTGTACAAGGATCGCTAAACGCCTGGGTGATAAAGAGGAAAGGGAGGGGAAAGCTATAAGGGATATTTCACTGCCATGCAAAGATGAAAGAAAGATCAATGACTGAGCCAAGACTGAATTATTAATCCTTACTATTTAGTGACTCAAGGTGATACTGTAATCCCATGAAATTGCATATTTTCTTTTTTGTCGCGTTTTTTTTTTTTTTGCAAAGCAATGGTATTTACGAGAAAATATGAAAGTATGTGAATAGTTATCATGATCTTTTGTACGTTCAGGTGAGTTTTCTTCCCATAGGGAAAAGAACAAATAAGACAGCTTGTGCCTATTGTAAACAGTCCATGGAAAAATTGTAAATAACAAACACCATCAGCTGCCTAAAAATCTCTTCTCACAAGCCTATCGCTGGATAGTGGCATTATCAACAGAGACTTTTCTAATCTGCGTTTCAACCACAACCAAGATTGTAATTAAGTGCTTTTGTTCAGCATTTGATATTGATTCCTAATTGTTGAGTCTTATGTTTGAATTCATATGCAATTACAAAAATGACAACTACGACCCACTATTTACATGAAAATCACATTTCTTTATTACTTTGGAAATGATGATTCATATCTATGTTGAACTGAAAACAAAACAAAACAGTGTGGAAAAGACCAACAAACCCTTAAATGATCCGTCCATTTTCCCCAAGTTAATCAGATTTAACTTTTCTTTTAAAACACACTCTAAAGCAGAGTCTCACCAACATGATAAAGAATAACACTGCAAGCAATGCAATTGATAATAAGAGTAGAATGACATCTACAGAGTAGTAGGAGAACCAGGACATCTTGTAGGACTCGGTTCTCAGGTGAGCTGCACCTTTGTGCCTCATGACAAACTCTATCCAGAAGAGGGCGCTATCCAGTGGCTTTATGGGCTGATCCCTGTGCAGCCTGGAGAGTCTCTGCATGTTCGTCCTGTAGGAGGGCTCAGTCAGGACTTCCTCAATGGCCTTTTGAAATATCTTCTTACTCAGATCAGAAACATCAACAACTTTTGCAACAGCCTTTGCCTTGAGCCTGGAGAGATTGTCAGCTTGATCAAAAACAATTGGGATGCCTACAATTGGAACCCCGTGGTATATAGCCTCATAAATCCCATTAGTTCCACCATGGCTTATAAATAGTTTAACATTTGGATGTCCGAGGAGGTCATTCTGTGGCATCCAGTCGACCAGCAGAGTGTTGTTGCCCAGAGCGGCTGGCCTCTCGCCTTTATACCTCCAGATGACTTTCTGAGGTAATTTAGCAAAAGCTGCAGCGATCTCATTAGCCAGGTCCAGTGGAAGATCTCCAATCAGGGTCCCCAGAGACATGATGACGACTCCATGGTCTCCTGAACTCTGCACGAACTCATCCAAGTGCTGCGGCAGAGGTTTGGCAGGTTTGCACTGAAACCCCCCCATATAGATGACATTGGGCATGGTGGGACGAGGGAACTCAAACACAAAGTCCACCCTCATGAGCCACAGGTCCGCAGCTTGAAACAGAGAGAAGTAGTCTGTGGAGCCAAAGTAGCGGCTTGACAAAGCGGAATAATGTGGCCCTACGACCTGCTTGTACAGATGCATCCTTAGAGTATAGAAAAGTAGGTTTTTCATCCTCTCAAAGAAAGTCATCTGATCGGTCAACTCTGACGGTGGAAGCGGGACGTAAGACAGTGGAGACGGAGCAACAGCAAAATGGGCCTCACCATGTACAGTCCAGCGGGCGTTGAACACTAATGGCAAGCCGAGGTAGTGGGCCAGAAAAACACCCCCACCATTAGCAGGGTCAGTTAAAACTGCGTCAAACTTGGCCTCGTGAAAAGACTTCATCAACTCTTTATCCTCAAACATGTGGGTCACAAGTTCGCAGACTTTCTTGTGCAGTTCAAAGAACTTGTCTTTTAGCTCCATGTCTAAAGCGAAGCGCTCCCAAACAGACCTTCTGCCTCGTCTGATTCTAATGATCTCAGAAACAAAGAGCTGAAAGAAGTCCTCGTTTCCACCGCCGGCAACGTCCACAGTGACCGCCTTGTAGTGTGCTGACGTTTCACTGATGTACCAGCTGTCCACGGCTCGAATCACCGTCACGGCATGTCCTCGCAAGTGCAGCTCCTCGACGAGTAGCCTCATGTTCACCCAGTGGCTGCCGTCGTGTGGAAAAACCAAAACTTTCCCTCCTCGGACGGGAGGACAAAACACAGCCAACAGAGAGAGGATGTGAACGGCTGACAAAAACATCTTCAGACCTTGGATGTGCTTTCTGGGAACAAAAAAGAAAAGAAAACAAAAACATGAAAAAAAGATAGTTGTTTACTCATGTATGTGTGTCCTCAGACTGAATTGTGTCTGTCTGTCTTCGTGTGGGGAAGCTCCTTCTGGTGGGCCTCATGTGAATGTGGCACATGGAGCCTCTCAGAGGAAACCAGTGCTGCTCGGTGCCAAGAGCGCCGTCAGACGACTCTTTCACCGAGCAAAACATGTCCTTTATATCTGGGAATGTGTCACGTCGTCCAAGAAAGACACACAACGTCTCCATATGTATGACAAAAAAACATCTAAGCACTTATCCAAACTTTCTGCGCTAGACATAATCTGATCGGTAGTCCTGAACCAAAGAGAAAAAGGTGAAGCTTACAACTTTGTGCCAGACAAACCCTCCCATCACTCAGTGTGTTGCATAATGGAATGAAGGTACTCACATTTTGGCAACATGCTTTCAACAACAAACGTATTGAGTGAAATTCCGAGGGGGAAAGATGCACATAAACATAAAAGAAATAACATAAAATGATTGACTTGCTCTGGAATCTTCTCAGCTTTGCGTTGCTTCTTACTACTCTAAACACATGCAGCTGAAAAAGGCACGTTTACTCATTTCCTTTTCTTTCTTTTCCTTTGCTCTGGCCACACCCCCCCCCCCCGGAGGTTTTGCTCCTGCAGAGAACTTCTCTCACTAAGTTTAGCAAAATGCAAGAGTTTTCTCTAACATGGCGATATTTACAAAACGCCAGCATCCTAGAGCATTGACTCTTAGGGACTAGAGGTGCTTAAGCTACATCAAAACTGAAGTTATCATAAACTTTCACGTAAATCTGTAAAACGTCTGAACAAAAGTCACACAGCTGGATCTTTTCAGAGTGTCTGAAGGACGAAAATGACATTAAATTCAGTTTGGCTCTCGAATAATAGAGAGACACTGATTAAACACATTTGAGGCAGAAACTCCACTTCTTGTCATAAACATGCACAAAGTACTCAGAGGAGACAAGTCTCAGCAAGTCAAACAAGCCTGACAGCATACCGACAGGTCATCCTGCTCCACACAAGCTGCTGCTCGGGATTTCTGGAGCCGTGGAGCTTCTTAATACTTACGTTGCGAAAGAGGAACTCAAAAAGATCAAATTACCAGAGTGAATGTTTAACGTGTAAATATGTCAAACAAATGGTCTTAGTCCAGGAAACATTGAACGTGTGTGTGAATTGGTCCACTGGTTGAGTTTGTTTTGCCTTCAACCCATCAACAGCACCTCAGTGCCTTGTTTACCGTAATCATATAAATGACCCAGTGTCGCAACTATAATGTCAAACGTTTCCTCTTAAAATGTTCTTGTGAAAAACTAGAAACTTCCCCCTTCACCAAGAGATGATCACACACACACACACACACACATATTTACACCACCAGAAAAAAAGACACAACTCCCAAAAATGTTTTTGTTGTTTGAGAGAAAGTTTTTTTTTTCTTCCTTTAGATACTCAAGGGAAAACCTATGTCTTCAGGAGAGAAAGTGTCGGTTGGCCAGCTGGTTTGGACTTTGAACTCTGCGAACCACTGCACCACGGTCCCAACCTTAACTGTTTCTGGTATCATGGGGTGTGGATGATCCAGCACAATCTGTTTTCATCAGACAAATCCATCATCAATGATAAACTCAGGTCAGGTTTTTCTCACATGCTTCTGTTATCACAAAACTGTGTTGGGTTTGGAAAACAGGTGTTGAACCATGTTTCCTTTCTTATACTAATGCTGTTTCTGATCATCAAGAGAAAAATGAATGCAACCCCCCCCCCCCCACACACACATATTATAACAACAACAACAACAACAACAACAACAACAACAACAACAACAACAAAATAGGTAGAGTTTCTCAAAGATCTATTGCTTGCCCGCTTATATTAGCAATCTATATGCTCCCTACAGGTCACATTATGTAAATTCATAAATGTCATAGATAAGCGTAATGATGACATCAATACTGGATATGCCAAATCTTTCTACAACTAAACAAACAAAAAAACTAAAACTGGGACTGGACACTCAGGCCAAGTTCACACCTACCCAAGTTTTCACAAAAACAGATATTTTCCTCTCTATATTTACAAAAGAAAAATTCAAATACATGACCCGCACCTGCTTGACCTGTGGCCTGTACTACGAACCGTGATCAACATTTCCAGGATCTCTCTGTGTTTCCTGGGTTGACTTATCGAGATGTGCGCGATCCTGATCACCGTTACTACGAAGCAGGTTATCAACTCGCTGGTTAAACCCAGACCATGTGTGCGCGTTCACGTGAAAGGGGCGGAGATTGCAGCAACTGACCAATCACACACAGAGAAATCCTGCCGCGCAGTTTACGGATTACTGAAGGATCAGCTATTCTCAGAAAATATGAAGAATTAAAACACATCCAGCAGGTTTAAAGCAACACTGCTGCTGCAGCCAAAGCTAGAACATTCCTGACTTGTTAATGTATGACATGGTGAGATTATACCAGATTAATTTATCAGCGATACGAACGGACAGCACGTCCGCTGATCAATCAATTTCACTTTATTACAGCAGAAACGTGTCAGGCTGAATTTCCTCACTGGTCTTCTTTTAGTTTATATTCTCCATTCAGTTGTTATGAGGTGAGTTTATCTTGTGTTTTGTGTTGGAATATTAATTCATCACCGCAACTACACGAGTAGTTCTGCGTCCCATAAATTCATGTTTCTGCAGTTCTGTCAGGTGTGATCATTAACCTCATTATTACAGATAAACAGACTTGGAACAAGTCAAGAACAAAAACATCCTTCAAAGCCTCAGTGACCAGGATTCATTTTAGTATGTCAAAAAGATCGCTCTCAATTACTTTCTCATCTCCGCTCCGCTGCACCTCACGCTGAACCTGAGCACCAATCACAATCATTTAAGAATGGGCAGGTCATTTTTCAAGAGATCTGATTGGCCAGGAGGCGGAGCTCTGACCTCTTATCGAGAAGATAACCTGCTCCGAAGCAGGTTAGACTTTCAGCGTCAGTTACCGGGGTGATTGATCCTGGTGAAAAGTGAGCGAGCGTCGCAGTACGAGAAACCCAGGGTTAATCCTTGAAGTTATCTCGATAAGCGAAAATCTAGTTTCGTAGTACAGGCCTCTGGTCCACCACCTGGTTCAGAGCTTCTATGAGCAGCCAAACCGTTAGGGGGCAGTGTAACTCGAGGCAAGAAGCCATGCTAGCCAATCAGAATCCCATAAAAAACACAACGTCACAAATCGCTTGAATCATTTCCTGTTAAGCTATAATGGCGCATGGTTTGTTTATTTGGACCGATAGAGAAGCGGAGCTACTCCTAAATGTGGTGGTAGAATATAACATATAACTTAAAAACAAGCACTGCTTTCATCGTTTCTACTTTCGTCACAGCTCTCAAACTGTAAACACTGGTCGCACGTAGATAACGCTTTTAATGCTTCCGTCGCATGTTGTGACGTAACAGTGAAGAGCACGAGGATGAGCGCTCCAATCAGGAACAGAGCGACATCTACAGAGTAGTAGGAGAACAAGGACATTAAAACACGCCTAAATGATTACTTGAAAACTATACTTAGTCTGATTAATCGGAAGACAAGCATGAGATCAGATTGATTTCAAATAACTTTCAGTGAGCCTCCATAAGGTATCTCCATGAATCTTAGTCACGTTTTGCTTTACGGTTACACACAGCAGTACAAAAACACCTAAACAAGATGAAAACAGTGAAGAGCACGAGGATGAGCGCTCCAATCAGGAACAGAGCGACATCTACAGAGTAGTAGGAGAACCAGGGCATCCTGTAGGACTGAGCTTTCAGGTGAGCTTCACCTTTGTGCCTCATGACAAACTCTATCCAGAAGAGGGCGCTATCCATCGGTGCTATTGGCTGATCCCTGTGCAGCCTGGAGAGTCTCTGCATGTTGGTCCTGTAGGAGGGCTCAGTCAGGACTTCCTCAATGGCCTTCAGAAAGTTGTCATCTTGGTCCATTGTAGCGACTGAGAGAGTCTTAGCAGCCCCTCTGTCTTCCAGACGCAGCAGGTTGTCATACTGGTCAAAGAACAGAGGGATACCCACAACCGGGACCCCGTGATAAAGTGCTTCTTGGACACCGTTTGTTCCTCCGTGAGCCACAAACAGTTTGATCTTAGGATGTCCCAAAAGGTCATTCTGTGGCATCCAGTCCACCAGTAAAGTGTTGTTACCCAGAGTGTCTGGTTTCTCACCTTTATACCTCCAGATGACTTTCTGAGGCAGTTTGGCAAAAGTTGCAGCAATATAATTTGCCAGATCAGCAGGAAGTTCACTCACTAAAGTCCCCAGAGACATGATGATGAATCCATGATCTGCAGAACTCTGCACAAAGTCCTCCAAGTGTTGAGGCAGAGGTTTGGCAGGTTTACACTGGAAGCCGCCCATGTACACAACATTAGGCATGGTGGGACGAGGATAATCAAACACAAAGTCCATTCTCATCAGCCAAATGTCTGCATCAATCATTAACTGCTGGTAGTCACAGTCAGGCCCAAGATATTTCTCACATATCTTCTGATATATGCCCCTGGTCAATAAGTGTTTTTGTATTTGATTTATTATGTATAAAATCATGTTGTTAACTCTCTGGAGAAAGGTCATCTTGTCAGTGTTACCACTTCCTGTCATAGGAATATAGGACAAAGGTGAAGGAGCAATAGCAAGATGAGCCTCGACAGCTATCAACCAGCGAACGTTGTAAACTAAAGGAAGGTTGAAATATCTGGCCACAATGGCTCCACCACCCCAGCAGGGATCAGTGAGTACAAGATCAAATTTACTGTCTCTGATTTGTGTTACTAACTCTGTGTTATCCAGCAACGCTGATGGTAACTCACCCACAATTTCATGAAGTTCAACAAATGTGCCAAACATGCCAATAGTCATGTGGAGGAAATTGATCAAAGGAAGAGCCCCACGTTGAAATTCAAGTTTCTCTGACACAACGTTTGCAGCGAACGTCTGATCCAAGCCTCTCTCCACTGGAACTGTAATGGTACTGTAGTAGGACGATTTCTCCTTGATGTACCAGCTTTTGTTGGAGCGGATAATGGTCAGGTTGTGTCCTCTGGAGTGCAAAGCTTGAAGCAGAATATCCATGTTAATCCAGTGACTGCCCTCAGCAGGAAGGACCAGGATGTTTCCAACTTCACATACTCTGGGAGTCAGAATGAGCAGCAGCAGAGCACAGCAGCAACATGTCAGCCTCATTTGAAATCAAAACATTTCTCAATTGTTTAGATCCCCTTTAATTTCTTCATTCCAATTCATTTTCAAGCCATGTAAACTGCACTTCCTTCCCTGAACTCTTGACATGATACAAGTACAAACAGATATCGTCTCAAAAGTAGACCTTTACAGCTCTTTGTCATCTAATAAGTTCTTCTGCATTGTGCAATTTCACTGACTGAATCACTTATTAAACTTTCAGAAATATATTGAAATTGCATTAAAAATATCTAGTTATATCTCCAAAAGCACTTTTACTTACTGTGGTCTGTAGTGTTTCGTCTCAAAGCCGACGAGGCTCCAGGATTTGTTGTGTGTCGGAGATGATTTTGTCACTAAACTCAGGATTCACAATCATTCAGTAAAGTTCAACTTGGTGAAACGACTGGATGATTCTGGAAACAACAAGAGGCCATATTGGGATTAATGACTGACAAGACCACTGCAGCGCTACATGTTTTGCTTAAGTTTGGACAGTGGTGGAGGGATTATTTGTCTCACGTCACTGAAGGTGTCGCTTTAAAACCTGCACCAGCTGTGTGCATGTAAACAGAAGTGTAATGAAACAAGAACACATTTAGAAAACATTTTCCATGCAATGGATGAAATATAAAACTTGAAATGTTGTCTGTGATGTAGAATAAATAACATTTTGTTTCAGCAGGTTTGTGAATCATTTTTATTTAGCCTCGACTTCTTTTACACTTCTACTGAATCTCTTTGGAGTGGAAAATTTCATTTTTAAGATTTTCAGAGCATCTTAAAAAAGTATACATGTTCTACATAGACTGAAAATACATTTTACAAAGAGTACAGTGACCCCATGAGATTCAAAAACAGTCGCTGCTCCTGCTGAGTGTTGATGAAAAAAGCTACACATACATAAATACCTAGAACTTTTCAACACGCACACAATTTGTAAAACTTTTTATTGTAATTATTAATTTCTGCTTTTTTGTAAATTGGGCGGGGGGGGGGGGGGTATTATCAAGTTGTAAATCAAACAGAGGGATGATACATCTCCACATTTAATTAAAAAATACATCAAACACACCTAAATGATCACTTGGAAGTGATACTAAAACTATCTCGTTAATCTGAAGACAAGCTTGAGACACATCACAGCGTTTTTAAATAACTTTCAGCGAGCCGCACAGTGTGTATCCATGAATCTTAGTCACGTTTTGCTTTACGCTTACACACAGCAGTACAGAAACATCTAAACAAGATGAAAACAGTGAAGAGCACGAGGACTAGTGCTCCAATCAGGAACAGAATGACATCTACAGAGTGGTAGGAGAACCAGGGCATCCTGTATGACTCGGTTCTCAGGTGAGCTGCACCTTTGTGCCTCATGACAAACTCTATCCAGAAGAGGGCGCTATCCATCGGTGCTATTGGCTGATCCCTGTGCAGCCTGGAGAGTCTCTGCATGTTGGTCCTGTAGGAGGGCTCAGTCAGGACTTCCTCAATGGCCTTCAGGAAGTTGTCATCTTGGTCCATTGTAGCGACTGAGAGAGTCTTAGCAGCCCCTCTGTCTTCCAGACGCAGCAGGTTGTCATACTGGTCAAAGAACAGAGGGATACCCACAACCGGGACCCCGTGATAAAGTGCTTCTTGGACACCGTTTGTTCCTCCATGAGCCACAAACAGTTTGATCTTAGGATGTCCCAAAAGGTCATTCTGTGGCATCCAGTCCACCAGTAAAGTGTTGTTACCCAGAGTGTCTGGTTTCTCACCTTTATACCTCCAGATGACTTTCTGAGGCAGTTTGGCAAAAGTTGCAGCAATATAATTTGCCAGATCAGCAGGAAGTTCACTCACAAAAGTCCCCAGAGACATGATGATGAATCCATGATCTGCAGAACTCTGCACAAAGTCCTCCAAGTGTTGAGGCAGAGGTTTGGCAGGTTTACACTGGAAGCCGCCCATGTACACAACATTAGGCATGGTGGGACGAGGATAATCAAACACAAAGTCCGTTCTCATCAGCCAAATGTCTGCATCAATCATTAACTGCTGGTAGTCACAGTCAGGCCCAAGATATTTCTCACATATCTTCTGATATATGCCCCTGGTTGCCAAGTTATTTTGTATTTGACTTATTATGTATAAAAGTATGTTGTTAACTCTCTGGAGAAAGGTCATCTTGTCAGTGTTACCACTTCCTGTCATAGGAATATAGGACAAAGGTGAAGGAGCAATAGCAAGATGAGCCTCGACAGCTATCAACCAGCGAACGTTGTAAACTAAAGGAAGGTTGAAATATCTGGCCACAATGGCTCCACCACCCCAGCAGGGATCAGTGAGAACAAGATCAAATTTAATGTCTTTGATTTGTGTTACTAACTCTGTGTTATCCAGCAACGCTGATGGTAACTCACCCACAATTTCATGAGCTTCAACAAATGTGCCAAACATGCCAATAGTCATGTGGAGGAAATTGATCAAAGGAAGAGCCCCACGTTGAAATTTAATGTTCTCTGACACAATGGTTGCAATGAACGTCTGATCCAAGCCTCTCTCCACTGGAACTGTAATGGTACTGTAGTAGGACGATTTCTCCTTGATGTACCAGCTTTTGTTGGAGCGGATAATGGTCAGGTTGTGTCCTCTGGAGTGCAAAGCTTGAAGCAGAATATCCATGTTAATCCAGTGACTGCCCTCAGCAGGAAGGACCAGGATGTTTCCACCTTCACACACTCTGGGAGTCAGAATGAGCAGCAGCAGAGCACAGCAGCAACACGTCAGCCTCATCTGAAATCAAGACACGTCATAATCAACAGACTGAAGCAAAAAAACTAACAAAAAGACCAACAACATTTAATTGAAATCGGCTTAATCTTTACCATCCAGCCACTTCTCTGAATAACACTGAGACACCGCACAAAGAATTATAAGTGGGTGCGCCCCCACCCCCCACCCCACTTGTTGTCACTGCAGAGTGACTTGCCTGAGTTTAGAAAATGTCCTGAAATGCCCCTGGTTCAGTTCTTCCTCATTTACTTTGTCCTTCTGTTTACCATCATGTCTAGTGTCTTATTTCAAGCTGGTTCCTGACATTAAAGTAACCTCATTAAAAAAAAAAAAGGAAAAAAAGAGTGAAGTTATCTTTCTTATGTGGGTCCAGACGATTTAACCTGAATAGAAAACATGCAAAAATATTTCCACTCACCATCGTCTGCCTTAAGTGTCCTCACCAAAAAGTGACTTGTAGTTAGTGACATGTAAGTTCCAGGAAGTCTTACGTTACTGTTCACTATAAACCAGAATCACGTTCCTCCGCGCTCTTCCGTTCAGCACTGGAGAGGAGATAACCGGGTCAATGTGCGAACAATCAAAGTTTTATTTGAGATATATATTTTTTTTTTATCTGGGAGAGCCTCGCCCATCATCACTGTTGGAACTACAACGATTCAAATCCCTGTGATCGTATTTCATAATCAAAACATCTGAGCTGGCGTATTTCCTGTTCAACGACACGTGCAGCTGTACTCCGAGTTGCGCAATCGGCGTTGCCAGGTTGGGAGGAGAGTTTCCAGATCCAGCAAGAGAAGCAAGTCACAAGGCTCCAAAACAAACCTAAAACGAAATTAAATATTTACAAAAAAAAAAAAAAAATAATTTAATTAAAAAGAAACACAGGCCACAACACTTCCCCAGCGCCTTTAATCATTAAAACACTTAAAATGTATTTGACAACATCAAAACAGATACAGTATGATGAAGTCTTGCACGTATACAGCAATGAAAAAGAAAAGAAACTCGGGCTATTAGAAACTCGGTTCTTTATTATAGTTTCAATGCGCTCATATTCGTTTTTCTTTTCATTTCAAGACTTCAAACTAATATTCTTTCTGTTTTGGTGTCAGTTCTAATCTCTCAGCTAAAAAGACATCATGAAGTCACAGGAGGGTTCATACACACGTTAACAACGATGCAACAGGGACTGTATCTCATGTAAAAAGAAAATGTTTTCAAACTAGAAACTGGAATTTTTTTTTAATAATCTTAGAATACAGCTAGAAAAGTTACCTGACAGTGTTGAAAAGACCACAAGTGAACTGAAATGAAGTGGAAAATATATCTAAAATGTTTTTTGTTTGTTTTGTTTTTACACATATTTTGGCCCAAGCATTACCTACAAACACTCCAAAGCCAAAATAAACAAACCAACGACCTCCGCCGATCTCTGCCAAGCAGAAGTGAGGGACGTGTGGTTATTTTGCCTGCTGACTGTGAAAAACAAATATTCATACATTAAAAAGTGAATCTTTGTATTTGGATATGGATTTCATATATATTTACTGTTAAACTCAAAAGATTTTGCTTATGTATCATCACATTTGGTAAAATTGGTTGTTTCCTGTTCAAGCTCTGCCTTCTCTCAGATTATACACAATATCAAACATTCATCCTATCAAAAAGTAAAAGACATTTGAACAAAATCTGTAAAATTGGCTTAAAATGTTGTTGATTTTTTAAAATTGTATTACCCCTACATAATTACAAAAAACTTGAATGCAGAAAATACAAGTACTGACTCATGTTCTGGCAGAAAACATTTTACCATTGTCTGTGTAATTTGAACACGTGATATTATGGATGATATTGATGATGGTAATTATTGTAGGTTCTCACGGTTGATGAGAGAAAACTATTCATCAAGCAAGTTTCAATTAAATTGTGACTTGAAGCTCCATTGGGTTTGTATATATATATATACGTTTCTCTGGCCTGCTGTGAATCTCACCGCGCCGCTCAAACCTCCACTATTGTTTCAAAGTCAACATTAACTGAGCCACAAGTTTCAAGGATGCATACATTCTTATTTGGCGTATTTTTATAGCATCAAGTTCCAGGCAAATGAACCAGTTCTCAGCTAAAAGCTAAAGTTAACGTTCGGAGTACAACAAAAAAAAATTTAAAATTCCTATTGAGAAACCAACCCACCACCTTGTGATCATTCAATAAACTCAGTTGCTCCAGCACATAACTAACAAGGGGCGTCTTCCCTTAATTCAGACGTTCACCTCGTTTACATTGTTTTTTATTTTGTCCAGCAAAGCTTCCTGATTGTATACCCTGCCTCTTGCTATGTGCATGTGGATTCCAGTTTGACCAGAGCCGCTCATCAATAATAGATGATTGTTCAAAGCAGGGTCTTCCAGCGGATCCCGAGGAACCGTTTCTCCTCATGTACTATTTTACCCATGTTTAAAGACATTTTGTGAACACGAGTATCTGGTTTCAGGCTAATATTGATGCCTCTTTCTTTTGAATAACAAATTGCAGCTGTGTCTCATTACAATTTGTTTGAAAAGGTGTAGATATAAATGTTCAGGGACAAATGCTGGGCTCATCCTTTGAATAAAAAATTTAACTTTACATTGCAGCATAAATAAATGAAATGTAGATTTGTAAAGATGTATAATAAGTGCAGGATAAAATCGTCTGGTTTCAAACATCAGAAGGTGAAAATATTGCTGGTGATGTCTGAAATTGTTCAAAGATGCGAGAGAAACGCGGCCCGTGAACGCTGTACTTCATAACGAAGCAGCGACTGGAGCAGCAGATGACTGGATCCGGTAATGAGCTCAGGGAGTTATGTTAGTGGTGACATGTGGTGGGCAGATAAGAAACAGCAGGAAATTCAAAATCTTGTTTATTCATATGAACCAGCAGGAGAGCACACGACACATGATATCGTCTAAAGCTGTGTGTTTGTGCTGCTTCTATGTTTTACAATTATTACATTGCTTTCTCAGGTTTTGTGTCTGATGTTTTGCACAATTTCTATGATGCATGGGATGAAGTAAAACCTCAACATCTGTGTAGTATTCATGGTATCTATATCCCATGTTGCTTCTGTCAGTTGTTTCATTTCTGCGACCTTCAGTCAATGCATCGACTTGCATTTCAACAAATGCAGGCCTTCCCTGATTCCAGATGAGTAATTATGACAACATGTGCTTACGTATCACGATGGATGTAAAATCTTGTGCTTGTTTTTAAAAGTGAATAATTCGGTCTGTTTGTCTATTGTTCGTCCGGAACAGGTACACACTGCAAATTTGCTAAATATTTTGAATACACACGCTATCCCAGTGATTGTAAAAGGCAATAAAGGCAATCAGTGGATCAATATCAGCCTGATTTACTAAGATCCTGCATAAAGCATGCTGAATTGTATGCTCACCAACATTTATTGCGATTTTTATTGTGTGCGTTTCATACGGTGGCCCAGAAGGGCCAACAACACAACACACCAACAAAAGCAACAACTCAACAACAACAAAGAGCCACGACACAACAACAAAACAGCACATCTGAAGGACGCAGCAGTGAGAGAACTTTTAAGAACTTATGTTGTTGTGTTGCGGCTTATGTTGTTGTGTTGTGACTTTTGTTGTGTTGTGGCTTTCGTTGGTGTGTTGTGGCTTTTGTTGGTGTGTTGTGTTGTTGGACCTTTCGGGCCACTGTAGGTTTCAGGATCAGGACAATAACATTCATAAGTAATGGTGTTTAACTTTTCTCCAGCATAATTCCTCATTACCTAAGACCTCAAATTTCCCATGATGCTTCTTCAGCTGAACCATTTACTATTTCACTCATGATGAAGGCAGTAATCTCTTGGTAGACAGAATAATGACGACTTAGAAAAGAAACTTGCCTTTAATGTCTATGGTCTTGGGAATACAGAGGTTATGGAATTCTTTGTTAATATACAGTATGTATGTATACAAATATTTTGACTGTAAAATAACTACAAAAACTGCAATAACACCACTTAACATGGAAGCATTTATTAAATAAACTTCAAAAAATTATCTAAATGTTTTCAAATATATTTTATTGCATATCTTTGATCTGCTAGTAAAGCTATGTTAACGCTAATTTGTACAAATTTTTTTAATGAAAGTAGTAAAGAAAACTAACCAATTATTTAAAAATAAATTGAAGGAATGTTCGGAGCATCCACAGTGTGTATCCATGAATCTTAGTCACGTTTTGCTTTACGGTTACACACAGCAGTACAGAAACACCTAAACAAGATGAAAACAGTGAAGAGCACGAGGATGAGCGCTCCAATCAGGAACAGAGCGACATCTACAGAGTAGTAGGAGAACCAGGGCATCCTGTAGGACTGAGCTTTCAGGTGAGCTGCACCTTTGTGCCTCATGACAAACTCTATCCAGAAGAGGGCGCTATCCATCGGTGCTATTGGCTGATCCCTGTGCAGCCTGGAGAGTCTCTGCATGTTGGTCCTGTAGGAGGGCTCAGTCAGGACTTCCTCAATGGCCTTCAGGAAGTTGTCATCTTTGTCAATTTTTGCTAATGAGAGAGTCTTAGCAGCCCCTCTGTCTTCCAGACGCAGCAGGTTGTCATACTGGTCAAAGAACAGAGGGATACCCACAACCGGGACCCCGTGATAAAGTGCTTCTTGGACACCGTTTGTTCCTCCGTGAGCCACAAACAGTTTGATCTTAGGATGTCCCAAAAGGTCATTCTGTGGCATCCAGTCCACCAGTAAAGTGTTGTTACCCAGAGTGTCTGGTTTCTCACCTTTATACCTCCAGATGACTTTCTGAGGCAGTTTGGCAAAAGTTGCAGCAATATAATTTGCCAGATCAGCAGGAAGTTCACTCACAAAAGTCCCCAGAGACATGATGATGATTCCATGATCTGCAGAACTCTGCACAAAGTCCTCCAAGTGTTGAGGCAGAGGTTTGGCAGGTTTACACTGGAAGCCGCCCATGTACACAACATTAGGCATGGTGGGACGAGGATAATCAAACACAAAGTCCATTCTCATCAGCCAAATGTCTGCATCAATCATTAACTGCTGGTAGTCACAGTCAGGCCCAAGATATTTCTCACATATCTTCTGATATACTTCTTGGATCACCAAACTGTGTTGCGTTTGGGTTATAACATGTAAAATCATGTTTTTAACTTTTTGGAGAAATGTCATCCTATTGGTATAACCAGATCCTGTTATAGGGATATAGGAAACAGGTGAAGGAGCAATAGCAAAATGAGCCTCTCCAGCTATTAACCAGCGAACGTTATAAACTAAGGGAAGGTTGAAATATTTGGCCACAATGGCTCCACCACCCCAGCAGGGATCACTGAGTACAAGATCGAATTCACTGTCTTTGATGCTTGTTGTTAGCTCTGTGTTATCCAGCAACGCTGACACAAACCCACCCACAGCTTTGTGAGATTCAACAAAAGTGCCAAACATCCCAAAAGTTAAATACAAAAAATGCACCAAGGGAGAAGCTCCTCGTTCATATTCTATCATTTCATATATGATTTTTTGAATGAACTTCTGATCAATGGCCTTCTCCACTGGAACTGTAATGGTACTGTAGTAGGACGATTTCTCCTTGATGTACCAGCTTTTGTTGGAGCGGATAATGGTCAGGTTGTGTCCTCTGGAGTGCAAAGCTTGAAGCAGAATATCCATGTTAATCCAGTGACTGCCCTCCATAGGAAAAACCAAGATGTTACCACTTTGAGAGAATCTTGGAGCCAGAATGAGCAGCAGCAGAGCACAGCAGCAACAAAGCAGCTGCATCTGAAATGAAAACAATCCACAATCAATACAAGAGACAATCAAAATACAGCACAATTGCACCAAGGCTTGATTTGTTGTCTTACGTGACATGGAGTCAAGGTGAGTGCTGACCTTTCTTTTTAGGGTTCAAAATACACTGAGTGACCACTTTATTAGGTACACCTGTCCAACTGCTCGTTAACGCAAATTTCTAATCAGCCAATCACATGGCAGCATGTAGACATGGTCAAGAAGATCTGCTGCAGTTCAAACCGAGCATCAGAATGGGGAAGAAAGATGATTTAAGTGACTTTGAAAGTGGCATTGTTGTTGGTGCCAGACGGGCTGGTCTGACTATTTCAGTAACTGCTGATCTACTGGGTTTTCACGCACAACCATCTCTTGGGTTTACAGAGAATGGTCCGAAAAAGAGAAAATATCCAGTGAGCGGCAGTTCTGTGGGCGCAAATGCCTTGTTGACGCCAAAGGTCAGAGGAGAATGGCCAGACTGGTTTGAGCGGATAGAAAGGCAACAGTCACTCAAATAACCACTCGTTACAACCGAGGTATGCAGAAGAGCATCTCTGAACGCACAACACGTGGAACCTTGAGGCGGAGGGGCTGCAGCAGCAGAAGACCACACCGGGTGCCACTCCTGTCAGCTAAGAACAGGAAACTGAGGCTACAATCCCCACAGGCTCACCAAAATTGGACAATAGAAGATTGGAAAAACGTTGCCTGGTCTGATGAGTCTCGATTTCTGCTGCGACATTGGGAAGGTCAGGTCAGAATTTGGCGTCAACAACAGGAAAGCATGGATCCATCCTGCCTTGTATCAACGGTTCAGGCTGGTGGTGGCGGTACATAGATACATTCGTTTATTTCATTTCTGCACTTATGAGCAAGTCTGAGTGGCTATGGTCATTCCCCAACACTGATATATAGAGATGTGTGTCATCTGCATAATTATGATAGGAGGAATTACAATGATCCATCATCTGAGCCAGATGGAGTATGCAAATGTTAAATAAAAAAGGCCCAAGGATGGAGCACTGAGGAACCCCAAAATTGATTCTGAAATGTTCAAATTCATAATTACCCAGAATAATCCCTGTCTTGCATGTAAGATTGAAACAATTTTTTTTGCAGTGCCAGGAATTCCCAAACATTTTTCAAGTCTGTCAAGCTGTATGTTGCGGTCGTAAGCAGCACTGAAAACCACTAACACTAAAACTGAAACTACAGAAATGTCACTGCTTAAATAAATGTTGTTCAGCACTTTAATAAATGCAGTTTCAGTGGTGTGGTCTGATGTTAATCTGGACTGAGAAACATTGAAGAAATAGTTTTATGCCATGAAATCATTAAGTTCTTAAAACACTACCTTTTCAACAGTCTAAGCTAAGAAAGGCAGGTTTGATTTGGGCCTTTAATTAATAACTCCTGGAGCATCTATATTACTTTTTCCTTAAAGAGGTTTCATTACAGCTGTCTTTGCAACATTTGGATTAAGTGCCTGTCTGAGAAGAGCTGTTGACTATCTGTAGTACACCTGGAGCTATACAGTTACAACATTTCTAAAAAAAAAAAAAAGGTTTTGGGCAGAGTGTCAAGGCTGCAGGTTATGGGCTTCATGTGCTGAACAGTTTTATTCAGAGCAGCACTAATATGCCACGTTAGCCCAAATAATCGTATGTGTTAATTCCTGAAGTAGACCAGCTGACTGTCATTCATATCTCTACATTTGTTTTTAGATTAAATGGAATGCAAGATCGAACGTCAGGGTGATATTGAGGACACTGATAGGGCTGTATGGAGGTGGCTTTAGGGATGGAATGTGATATTCATCTAGATAATTTAAATAGGGGTAGGGCTGGATATACAAGTTGCTTTTCCCTACTTTTAGTCAGCAAATTTACATTATTTTTTAGTGATTATTGATATCATTGTTAATATTGGCTTTGTTGTGATTAAGATTATTAATAATATTATTTATTCATATTAGTAGTACTAGCATTATTGTTTTATAGTCTTTTATTTATAAAATGTTTGAAATAAAGAGGTGAGGAAATACTATGCCATATACCGAATGTAAAAGTGTTTTACTGAACAATTTAGAAGCTAAACTTTTATATATATATATATATATATATATATATATATATATATATATATATATATTATATATATATATATATATATATATATATAAATAACCACAAAATCCTCGTTGAAATTAAATTATTAAATTAAATGATCTCTCTTTCTTGAGTGTTCTGGCCAAGTAGGGCAACAGTACATTAAAGATTCAGACAAAACAGGTACGCATAAAACATCAAAGAAAATGTCAATACATGAAGAAATAACATAGAAACAACAAAATACATTTTTAGACATGCAAATTTGTTAAAAACAAAAACACTTCCATGAATTAAAATTAAGTCCATTATTCAAAACATCTGCAGACAGATGTGTCTGTCTGTCCCCAAGTCTGTTTTCCAGAGGTATTCAACAAAAATGTTCCCTTCATGCTGGAAGGTTTGAGAAAATCCTCCGCTCTGAACTGAAAATCTCCCCAATTCCAAACAAAGTTGATCCACAAACTCTGGATCGCGTGTCTGCAGGTTATTGACGTCATCATCACGAAACAACAAGCACTTTCTACTTACTGTGATTTTTAAGATTTCTGTTCCGACACACCGGCTGTCACTGCACCGTCAGGGAAGAACAGGGTGTTTTATGTAACCCGGGGAGGAGGAGCCCCCTCTTCCTCCTCCTCCTGGTCTTCCTCCTCCTCCCCCACAGGAGCTGCACACAATGTGAGCTGCTCCCGGCGGATGGGAGCGGAGATACTCATCAAAAGAGTTCCAGTTTAAAGAGGAAACGATAAAACAATGAGCATACTGGGGCGGATGAGTGGGGGAGGACACGAGGAGTCAATATCTGGATCAATCTTAATACCAGAGGTGCGTCTATTTATTATAATTTTAGAGTTTTATTGGAAGCACAATTAGCCAAATGAGTTAAAAGGACTGCAAAGAGTCCCCCTTTTAGAAATACCGACATTATACTGATAGAAATTGTGAATATTGTATTAAACAGATCAGAATAAGTTAATTGTTAAAAGTGCATCGTGTCTACATGATTCTACTTTAAGTGCTTTCAGGATATTTTCCAAACAAAATTGCTTTTTTGTGAAAAGAAAAAAAAAGTTGCTCTTTTATCACAGGCGGCAATCTGAAAATAAAAAAAACATGCTAAATCAATCTGGGAGTATTGCAATAACAATGTTTGTGTGATGAATAAACACTTAGTGCTTTGGGATTTATTCTCTCTTTGTGTATTGTTTGTTTGTTTGTTTGTTGTTTCCATCTCATATGCTTAGTCCCCATCACCAGCAGCTCAGCAGCAGTTTATTAACTTTGTCGGTTCGGGATATTTTCCTTGATGTTGGTATTTCTGTCCTCTGACCTGTGGGCACTAAGGTATGACATGATAATGATTAATAAAAAAATTTAATTAATCAGGCAAATAACCTTCGATTAATCTTCCCTACATATTGGAAAATTGTGTATGAGTATGAATGTGTACAAAATACTCAGATCAAAGTGTGTGAATGTTATTGAACATTTGGGCCGTGCTAAGTAGTTATTTTAAACATGGTACAAATTGTTTGTATGCATGTTATGACTTTTATCCCTGCAGAATGAAACCGTCATGTTCCTGTTTTATTTTCCATCGCTGAGAAATCCGACTTATTATTGCAATACAGCAAATGTTGGCGATGCGAAAGATGTGGCCTGTAATACGAACCGTGGATGTACAGATATGTTAAGAATTTACAGAAACCAATGAGCATCAAACAGACACTCCGCTTTAGCAAGGTCAGTTATTATGTGGTGAAACTTAGATTTAAGTTTGCTACAGTGAAAAGGCACATAAAAACTCAAATAAGTCTGCAGATATAAGTCTGGTTCTGCTACTGCCTGTTCCCAGGCTACAGTCAGCTTTGCATTTGAGTTTTCTAATATACAAATAATGGCAGAGATTGTTTGGAAACAATGTGAGGGCAAAAGGAGTGATCAATCATATGACAGCTGTCACCTTGGTCAGGCGGAGAATACCGGTGAGTAATAGTGAAAGCAGGAATCGTCGTTGGCCTCCCTCCGTCTCATGAGACGATGGGCTGCACCAGGTCGAATCAGGTCCGGTCGCTACATCTTCTCATGTGGCTGTGAAGTCCGATGCGGGAGTGACAGTCTTTGCCACAGAGGCTGCAGGTCTGCGTCATCGCTGTCTGGTCTGTGGAGCTGGACTTGCTCTTCTTTCTCTGGTGGTCGGTGCGGTCCTGCTTGGCTTGTGTGGTGCTGCTGTGCACAGTGGCCCTCCAGGAGTCCCGAGACTTTCCCAGGACTGCGTGTCGATTCCAGCACACTTCATGTCTCTTATGCAGGTGTCTTTGAAGCGCAGCCGGGGGCAAGCTCAGGGTCTGGAGCCTCCTGAGAGGTTGCCGTAGAGCAGGTCCTTGGGTATTCGGCCGTGGCGGACGTGGCCTAGCCAGCGAAGACGGTGCTGACTCAAAAGGGTGAAGATAGATGGCAGTCCTGCTTGCTCGAGCACATCAGTGTTGGGGATCCTGTCCTGCCATCTGATCTCCAGTATGCCTCGAAAGCAGCAAAGATGAAACCTGTTCAGTCGCCTCTCCTGGGCGGCATATGGTGTCCAGCTTTTGCTGGAGTAGAGGAGTGTGAACAAGACGCAGGCTCTGTATACCTGCATCTCGGTGTTCACCGTCAGGTTGGCCCACACCCTCTTGTGGAGCTTGGACATCACTGCCGAGGCCTTGGCGATCCTGGAGCTGATCTCCAGTTCAAGCTCCTGACTCCCTATGTAGATGCTTGGAGGGGAGTTGGCTCCCTGACCCATTACCTCCGTTTTTTTTATGCTGATCGTGAGGCCAAATTCATCACATGCAAAAGCAAAGCGGTCGATCAGCCTCTGGAGTGCTTCTTCAGTGTGCGTTGCAATGGCATCATCGTCGGCAAAGAGGGCCTCCCTGACGGTGACGTGCCCGACACTGGTCTTGGCTCGGAGCCTGGCCAACTTGTACAGCCTGCCATTGAGTGTGCAGATAGACTCCGTCCTTGTTCTCCTTGAAAGCATTGGACAGGAGCATCGAGAGGAAGATCCCGAAGAGGGTTGGGGCAAGCACACAGCCCTGCTCGACTCCGCTGTTGATGGGAAACGGGTCTGATGCTGCTGCATTGTAGCACACCGTGGTCTGCATGTTGGTGTGGAACGATTTGATGATGGAGTGCCGCTTCGGGAGACAGCCGATCTTCTTCAGGAGTTGGAACAGACCACTTCTGCTGATGAGGTCGAACGCCTTCGTCAGATCTATGAAGGCGAGGAAGAGTGGCTTGTTTTGCTCCTGGCACTTCTCCTGCAGCTGTCTCACGGAGAATATCATGTCATTGGTGGACCTGCCTGCCCTGAACCCGCACTGCGACTCGGGGTACACCCGCACCGCAAGGACCTACAGGCGGGCCAAAACAACTCCGGCGAAGAGTTTGCCGACAATACTCAACAGGGAGATGCACTGTTGGGTAGCTGTGCCAGGAAAATGAAATATTTCTTTCTTTCTCACATGGCATGAGATATACAGCAGGCAGTGGCGGCTGGTGGTACATTTCTTCTGTGGGGCTTTTCATTATTCGATTTCAGCCAATGTTAACTTCATTTAAATACAGTGCGTTTATAAACTACATAACAACAATATTTCCTTTTTGTTTTTAGATCGAGAGAGTCTTTAATAAATATGAGCACATCTAAACATTTCTAAATATCAAACCTGTACACATTTGCAAAATTCTCAACACATTTCTGTTTGTGTGCATTTAAAAATAATTACAATGGAGAAAGTTGAACCTGACCTGCAGCTTTCCAGGCAAATTTCTCTTTTCAAACATGTAGATTAGAAGAGACATAACAGAGTTTATTATCTTCACTTCAATATCGGTAGAAACATTTCAGAACAAACTAGAACTGACTTTAAGCCAATCACTGAAGTCGGGGCAATTTAAACAGCGCCCCAATACTCACACATCAAATCTCACACACACACACACACACACACACACACACACACACACACACACACACACACACACACACACACACACACACACACACACACACACACACACACACACACACACACACACACACACACACACACACACGAGAGAGAGAGAGAGAGAAATCAAGAAATCCTCTTTTATTGAAGATTATCTACAGATATACAGAGAATACAGTTCAGGACAGTCCATTGTTAGCTTGTTAGCATAAACATATTTTAAAAATATCACATTTTATTAATATAATTTATTATTAACAAAAAACCAACTCCTTCTTTCTCCCACCAGGGGGGCGTCTCCCTGCCGTCTCTGGCAGCAAGTAAAGTCGGCCACACACCGCCTATTGAATATTGAAAAGGCAGCGTCTCACATTGACAGATTCTATTTTCCACTCAGTGTGAACTCCATCACCCACTCTTCCCTCATTGTATTTAATTAGAAAACATACTTTCACAAGGAAACATTTTATTTGGTTCTGCTAGGAATTGTTTGAATATGTTTTCAAATGTCAGGATTATAGCATCTTTGGGAGCTCCCTTTATTTTTTGATTAATTTTTCTAAATAGCATTGTTCTAAGGTTCACAATGTGAAATCCTGCAACCGATTATCAAAGTATTGTATTTATCACAAGTGAAGTAATATAATTATAGTGTAGTAATGTAGTGAGTGGTAATTGCTTTATCAACAAGCGTTTAATTTCCATCTCATCCACTTCTGGATTTCTACGTTAAGATAATTCCTTTTATGCACGTTCACATTAGGATTTCACTACATATTGGACAGGTTCCAGCTCCAAACATGAGCATCACATTTTGCTGCGAAACCATCAATAATGACCCTAGAACCGTTGACAAAGATGGGAGGGAAAACTCTTGTGGGCAGAGTTTTCCGTTTGCTGTCGTGGAGAGGCAGAGAGCCCAAAACACAAGAGGGAGTGACTATTGCTGTCTGTTATTAGTGACCACAAAAATGCTCGGGTAAGGGGAGGGACAGATTGTGGGGGTGGCAGTGGTGATGGGGGCTAGGGTGGACTCTCTCTGTGTGAACAAGCAGGAGGAGGAGGAGGAGCAGGAGGAGGAGGAGGAGGAGGAGGAGGAGGAGGAGGAGGAGGAGGACATGAGGATGCGCTGCTTGTGCACAATCGGAGGCAGCAGAGAGGGAAGCGGCGTCCGTGTGAGGCGAGAGAGAGAGAGAGCGCGAGAGAGAAGCTGCATGGAATGGAGGAGGACGCAGGAGCACCTCTGTCGCCGTTGTCAAGGCTCCCACCGTCTCCACATCCACCGCCACGCCGGATGCTGTGTTGAGGGGAGAGATTCGTAGCAGGTTTGCGCACGGCATTTCAATGCTCATACATGTGATGCAATCAATCCTCTGGAAAGGGTTGTGTTATCGAGGTGATAGTGGAGTGTGTCCTCGGCTTGTGGAGGATGTTGCAGCTGTCTCGCTGGCAATCCAAGGTGTGTGATTGATCCAGTTTGTTTTCAGTGTAGGTGATGCTGTGCTACTTAACGCAGCCTCTCTAATGAAATCTCTAACTACAAGCTTCGCATTTTGCAGCTTTTCACCAAAGGGAATCGTGGGGCGATTACCTCGGGATTCGAACCTCTAACCCATGGCTAAACCTCTTACCCTGACAGCTCACTGGTGGGATCGTGTACAGAGAAGCTCCTCATTTAAATACCCTCTGTCTTTATTTCCCAGCTCTGGGATGCCCAGGGGACCAGCTGTTTGGATTCGGTGTCTCCTCTGATATGATGCTGAGAGCAGGAGGGGCAGCCACCTCGCTTGCATTGCTACTGCTGCTGCCATTGTTGTGCTGGTGCCACCTGTGCCACTCGCTGCGTGAGTGTTTGAACGACTTTGTGAAATTAGCCCGTAGGAATACAATAGATTGAAAATGACAGCATGTGGCTGTTGAACTTGAGCGCATATGGAGCAGCAAAGAAAGATGGGATGATTCCCAGGTGGGTCCTGGAGAGTGAATCGAGAGTTTGCATCTTATTGCTGTGAGGTTAGAGTGCAAACCACTACACAAGAGCTTCCATGGTCACATTAAATTTTAGGGTTGCTCAGGGACTAACAGGACTGCAGCTGGATGTCCTACGGCGCCGATAGCTAATATACATAATTGCGCTTCAAGTAAAACGGTCCAGTTACTAATCAAAGTGTTCTTTTTATAACCATAAGTCAGTGAGTGTCAGCCTCGTCTCCTTAAAGACAATAATAAGCTGAATGTCATTGTTGTCTTATGCACAGGATTAACACCCATTCGTCTGGAGTCTTATTTGATTTGTATAAAATTTCTGATTGGATGTGTAAATATCATTAATAGCAGATTAATGCTGAAGTTCACGTCATGTTGTATCGATGAGGCAGGTTGAAAATATTCACAAGGCTGTGGCTCAAGAGCATTCACATCATTCCGGTCAGACAGGATAGTGCGTCATGACAGTGTTAAAAGCAGATTTGTGGAAAAATTTGCCAGATAGTTTGTGATTTGTTTGTCAATAATGATTAATTCATAGAGACATGCTCATGGAGTTCCACAAGGTTCTGAGCTCGGACCCGTAAGATTCACACTCTATACCTCCCCTGTCACAATATCATTGATGATAATAACCTCTTAGCATTTTAAACAAAACATATTTGCATATATACACAGATACACAACCACAGTTCACGTATTTTGTATTCCCACCCCACAGCTGTAGGGTATATGAACTCACTCATACCACACATCCACACAACACGCCATTAGGAAGTGTTGTGTAATAAAATTACTCTGTTCTGAATGATTGTGTGATAGAAGAGCTGTCCATGTGGGAGTTGGAATATGTGCATTCAACCAGTGCGTGAATATAAATACAAGTTGGAACCATGTCATCACAATGATTCTGATATTACAAGAATGGGACGTTTGCTTGTGATTAAAAGGCAGATTAGTCACGTGCTGAACGGGCCCAGGCAGATACAGCAGCAGAGTGTCTGGACTCACGTGAGGAACAGCAGGAGACAAATTAATAGATCACTAAGAATAACTTCCAGGAGAGAGAGAGAGAATAAGAGTGTCTGACGTTGCGATGATGCACTGTAATTGGGTGCTTGTTTGTACATTGCAATGTGTTATGCATATCTATGCATGTTTGTAATTTGTGTTGTTGTTGTTCTTCTTACCATGTGGCCATCATTTGCATATATATATGTTTGTCACTGCTCTTTACTCACAGTTTACGACAGCTGTTTATCGAACAGCCTTTATGTTAACGTGTCACATTCACATCATCATGTGCTTATATCACTGCTTTGGTTTTGTGCTGTTTCCCCACTGCACCTGGCAAACAGTCAGAGTGAATGCATCAACATTAAATATTAATTTAACTCAGGATTAGGTGTAAATGTCATCCCTGCAGATCCTGGTTTTAAATGTGGCTCCCTCGTGGCCTCAGACCACACGCCTCACGTTGTGTTGCTGCATTTCACTTTTGAAAACAAAGATGAATGTGAAAAAACCAGCAGATCCTGCAGCTTGCTGAGCACAGTGTGGGAGAAGGCGCAGAGATGATGAATTTGCTGATCACACAGTCATTGATTGAGGGTGTTGAGGCCTTGTTTTTATCGATCCCCATGCACTCACGCACACGCACACACATACACACACACACACAGAGGTCGATCTTGTGGTGCATTTTCAGCCACCTCGTTCACCCATAAATTGAATTCATTACGGCAGCGGTGAATGATTTAAAGAGCTGGAAGAATGGAATCAGGTGCAATTCAAAAGTGTGATCAATATTTTCTGCACTGTGGCGACACCCTGCTTAAGGAAAGCCGTTTGAATGATCCCACAGTTGCCAGTCGTCCATGATTGTTGCTCCCGTCACTTCCTTGTATGTAATTCTCCTTCTGTCAGTCATTAGGCAAAACTTATTTTATACATTCATTGCAAAATATTCATATTGGATTAGATTAGATGTGCCTTTACTTATCTCACAGTGGAGATATTCACAGTGTCGTCAGCAGCAGTACACGCTTACTAAACAGAGAAAATGCATGTAAAAGTATCCGTGCAAACAAAAGTAAAATAATACCCAAATTAAAAATGCACATTTAAAAACAGCACAAATCCATATCATGTTTTTGTTGCACTTTTGTTACTTGTCATTCCAACTTCCAATCAAATTTACATTTTCAATAAATATGCCAAGCTTTATGAAAAGCTTCTTTTACAATCACTTAAACATAGTCACTCTGTAAGACAGGTGAATAAGAAAAGAATTCCTGCAGAAAAAAGGAGGGGTAAATATGCAGCAAGTAGATATTAAAACAAATAGCCGAATGTGGCAATAGTTATATTTAAAGTGGCACAATACTACAAACACAACAAGAAAACTGCTGTGAATTTACAAGATGCACCATTATTTCAAGGCAAACGCAGTGAAAATAAAACCACAGAATTATGTTGACTCCTGCAGCCATACAAACAAAATCCCACCAGGTAAATAATGAATGTTTACTTGAAGTTACTCTCTTGTTAACAAATAGCAAGCCAGTGTCCCAATTAACAGATTTTGCAATTTAGGCTACCATATATCCTACAGTCAACGCTTTCTCAATGTCATCGTATATTCACTTTTTACTTGGGTCTTAGCTTTCATTTAATTACATCTTTTGCTTTGGCACAGAGGTCATATGTAGAAACTGGAGACATGAAAACTGTAGGTCAACGAGTTGAATGCAGGGCGGGTTAACAGCAGAGCCAGAAATAGAGCAGGGTAATTATTAACAATGGTGTTCCGGGTCTACACAGCCAGTCGATGTATGCTGCACTCAATGCTTATCGTTCTCATTCCTAAAGAGATTCTCTCGTGTAAATCTTGTGTTTTCACATTTCCCAGGAGTCCCAAAGCTCTCTGCCTTTGCGAAAGCAGAAGACAAACTTTTCAAATATCTCTTTGGACATTATCAGAAATGGGTTCGTCCGGTGGAATACCTCAACCAGACCATCAGCGTGAAGTTTGGACTGGCCATCTCGCAGCTAGTTGATGTGGTGAGAGAAATGGACATGATTAGTGTGTGTGTGTGCGTGCGTGCGTGCGTGCGTGCGTTTACTAGATTTAATAGAAGTTTGAATTTTCAAGATGCCGCTCTTTCATTCTAGGATGAAAAAAACCAGCTCATGACAACGAATGTTTGGATGAAACAGGCAAGTACCACCACCCTTCTGAAATGACAAATCGATGTACTGTCATATTTCTCCATCAGCAAATGTGCAGGTGAACTCGTGTCAGTGTCACTTTGTGATCACGGAAGTCGAGACGATGAGTCTGCCCCTTCACATCCCTTTCTAATCCGGTCCGGTGGCATTTCACTGACAGCTCTCATCTATTTCGGCCCAGTGCCCACGCACCTGGCTCACCGAACCACCTCCTCTCTGTTCCTGCTCCTGTCAGCCTTATTCATGGGCTTGGGTGTCGCGTCTGTCATGCATCTTATGAATTATCTCCACAGACCAGGCTGTGCCACTCAGGTCAGTGGCAGGCTTTTTCAGTGATGGATCATATCATGCAAAGAGGAAAATGGAAGGTCAGCGGCCTCATCAGTGTTGCCTATTCATCGTAGATCTTACTGGCAGAGTGGACGGGATGTCAGATTTTGTAATTGTATCCTAACCTTCAACATTTTGTTTTTTAAGAAATGGTTCCACTATCCTGGGCTTCCCATTACAGTTAACCTGTCCTGTATAGCAGGCCCGATCCAATCCAGATGATGTTGCTAATCTCATTATTTCTTTAAAATGAACTTCAACAACGACTGTATCCAAACCCCATATATACTGTAATACTGTGCTTTTATAGACTGATAACTGAGATCCAAGAGACAAGTTATATCTTGGCACCAATATATGGCAAACTGCCTTTCACTGTGTGTTCCGACGTCAATCTATCTTTGCCAGCCGTAATGCAAAGGTCAGGTTTGCCATAGATTTTTTGTGCGACTGGACTAAAGCCCCCGAACTAAACCGACTATATAGATCATTCCAATAACTGAGTCGGAGCGGTCCATATCTTTGTTACTAGTAATGTGAATTCAGTTAACATTTACTATAAGTACGTGTGTATACACACCAGCCTCATTTCATAAAAAGCTACTGTCATCCAGTAGCTATTGTCATCTAGGCTCTATCAAAGTCTCAAAGATAATTATTATGTTTACCTGGAGAATAGAATAGAATAGAATAGAATACTTTCGGAAGGCCTAAACATCATAAGTTGACGAGGAATAAAAGCAGTTACACTCTCCAATAGACCCTCCCTCACTACCAGCATGTTGTTAAAACTCCTCGTGGGGATCAGTTCTTGTAGCTGGAGATCAGCCTGCAAGTTATTCCAGACTGCAGGGGCTGAGAATATGAAAGTCGGTTTGCCAAGTTCGGTGTGCTGGTCTTAAGTAAAATATGTCCAAGAAGGTAAGAGGGGAGAAAACAAAAGATAGATTTATAAATAAAATTATACCAGTGTCGTGAGTCTGTACATGGTCGGGGAGGACCATATTAAGATGTAATGGTGTGATGGCAGCCTGTGACAAACCTCAGAGAGCCACGGTACAGAGCAACACGGTACAGAGCAACACAGGCAGTGGACATTATCTCCAACTGTTGTCTGCCTATTTTTTTAAATGACGTTTTTCGTGACATTGTACCAAGATATTGACAACAGACTAAAATACTTGTTTTATTTTACATGTTTCCAGTCTGTTGTTATGGTTAAGTTAACCAGCTGTCCATGAAAGTCCAAAGCTTTATACAATTCCGAACAACATATATACCTGTGGATAATCCTCAAATAGGTTCTTTAAAACTGCAAAAAAAAAAAAAAAAGGGTTCAAGATCAGCTATGTTTATATTTCAAATTGGCCGTTGTTTCTTTTATACAGGAGTGGGTTGATATGAAACTCCGATGGAATCCTGATGACTACCTGGGTATCACAACGATCCGAGTCCCGTCTGACCGGATCTGGCTTCCTGATGTTGTACTTTACGATAAGTACGCATAATTATTTCGTATATCAGAGAAAATGACCCAATGACCCTGAACAATCAACTGGATGTTTGACATATTTTGTTCAACAGCTCAGACGGACGTTTTGAAGGAACCGTCACCAAGGCTGTTGTTAGGTACAACGGGACCATAATATGGACGCCTCCTGCCAATTACAAATCAGCCTGCACCATCGACGTCACCTTCTTCCCTTTCGACCTCCAGAACTGTTCAATGAAGTTTGGCTCGTGGACCTACGACGGGTCCCAGGTGAGTCCATGCACAGCGTGTTGTAGTGCTCGCCATGACCGGAAACTGACGCGAGGTAACTCCACTTTTAACAGGTGGACGTAATTCTTGAGGACTTCCACGTGGATAAACAGGACTATTTCGACAATGGCGAGTGGGAGATTGTGAAGGCCACAGGCAGTCGTGGGTTGAGGACTGACGGCAGCTCCTCCTATCCCACCATCACCTACTTCTTTATTATCCGCAGGTTGCCCCTTTTCTATACCCTCTTTCTTATCATCCCCTGCATCGGCCTTTCCTTCCTCACCATCCTCGTCTTCTACCTGCCCTCAAACGGCGGCGAGAAGATCTCTCTCTGTACCTCAGTGCTGGTGTCGCTCACCGTCTTCCTCCTGGTCATCGAGGAGATCATCCCCTCCTCTTCGAAGGCGATCCCCCTGATCGGGGAATATCTGGTCTTCACCATGATCTTCGTCACGCTCTCCATCATCATCACTGTCTTTGCCATCAACATCCACCATCGCTCCTCTTCAACGCATCATGACATGGCGCCCTGGGTGAGGAAGATATTCCTACATCGACTTCCTAAGCTGCTGTGCATGCGCAGCCACGTGGACCGCTACGCCGCCGCCGGCGTGAGCAGGGCAGGAGGAGCCACCGGCGTGGGCCGGATGAAGGGCTCATCGCCTGAGGTCACGCCTCTGCTCTACAATCGAAACAACCTGCAAGCAGCTCTGGAGTCTATTCGCTACATCACGATGCACGTGGTGAAAGAAAACGAGGTCAGAGAGGTGAGTTTCTAACATACTAGTTTATGATTTTAAACGTAAAGACGGATCAATCAACAAAGATCATAAACTTCATGAAATCTAATGAACCAGACCGAGTAACTCTGGAGCACAGATGTTTCTCTTTCACAAATATGTTTCTTGTTTGTCTGCAGGTGGTACAAGACTGGAAGTTTGTAGCCCAGGTTCTGGACCGAATGTTTTTGTGGGCCTTTCTACTGGTGTCAATCCTGGGCTCTGCTCTCCTCTTCATCCCCGTTATTTACAAATGGGCCAGCATTATCGTCCCTGACCATGCTGCTGGGAGTATGCTCTAGGAATCTGGACTCCACCTATTGAAAGCCCGGGCAGAGAACGATCATGACATTTGATCAGTATGTCATTTGGATATGGGATTTGGAGAGCTACAACTACCCTGTGACCTACAGCTGAAGGGGACATCAAGCTTTCGAGGGCTTGTTTGCAATTTAATCCATACAGGCTTTCAGTGTTTTGTGCAACTGGACTTATGTGGGAAAGTAATGTTTACTCAAAGAAGACAGCATGTGTACTAAATACTGAGAAATGTATGAGTGTGTTCTGGATTGAAAATATTCTTCCATAAAAGAAAGAAAGCTGCTGCTCATGCTGGAAGACCCTTTTGAATGAACTGTTGCAGGTACAGAAAGAGTCTCAAATGATATTTTGTGAGAGAGAGTAACAGAGTATAAAAGTATATGATTATCACAAAGCACATACAATTAATAGGAAGGATTTTAATTATTCTTCAAAGATTAAGATAACGTAAGATATACTTTTCCCATGATCGGCTCATGTACTGTAAAGGTTGAAGTTGATTTTAAAGAAATTGAAATGAATTTTGTTCTTATTTAACAAATTAATAAATATATCAAACGATATTTTGGCCTTGTGTCCTTGTTATGTGTGAAAAAGCTCTGATTTCTCATTGGCTGTGGTGAAGCACAGCAACAAAATGGCAAGAATGAATACTTCATTATAGTTTTTTGTCGTTACCACGGCATGTGTGTACATCTCAAAAAACAGAATCGTGGAAACATTCTTTCACCTCACCAATTCATTCAATATGTGGAAAGTCCCTAAATTTGATATTTATTACAGACAAAGTGAAATATATTGTTATTTGTAAGCCTCGTTTAACTTTTTTTAAATTCAATTTTACCCTATTGAGCAAAAGTACAGTTTCCTAAATTATTGTAAAATTTTTCAGATTTCATTAACTTTTGGCCGGGATTATTGAAAAACACTTTGAAGAATGCTTTCTGTGTAGAAACCCTGGCAAGCATTAGTTTCATCCAAACAATATGATAGTTTCTGGAAAAAGTGTAAGCCCATTGCAAGAGCGTCAAATGTGCAATTACATGTTCCTTTTAGTGAAAGACCAATGTGTCTCCCTGCTTTCTGAGAGGTCGGCACATTCGGCACAGAGATTATCAAGTCAGCGTCACAGATTGTACTTTTCCAACAGCCTTTCCATTAAACTGGGAGCGTGAGAAGCCTTTCTTGTCAGGACTTGGTCATTCAGCCTCGGGGACGAAACATGAATTATGTGGGAGGATTGCAAGACAATCCGTGAGCACAGGTATATGTACAAAGGTGTTACAGGTTGAAAGTGAAGTCTTGTTTTGTCTATGACATGTCTCTGCTTCAAAACTTCTGATTGTAAGATATGGATAAATAAGGCATACGTGGATCACAATCAGGGTTGCTGCAAAGCTTCATGATGACGTTAAATTGAGGCGTGTCTGGAAATGGAAAGCATTGAAAACATACAGGATCTTCCATGACAGAAATACTGTGTTCAAGAGAGACTGTGCTTTCAGACTTTAAGTGAGCGTGCACTGCCCTCGCATGGCCACATATTAACATTGCAGCATGTCAGGATGAGGTTACAATTCAACTGCTAATTTCCATTAACTCAGATAATCTGTATAACCACAGTAGAGCCACAGTAGAGCCACGGACATGGAGAAAGTTAAGATTGTAAATACTAATTAGAAAGACATTACCACCCCTTTCTAAATGTAATGTTAAAGCCATGTTGCGCTGCCTGAAATACAACCATGCAAAGCAATGTAAACTGTTCTGATGCCTTTTCTAGAATGAAAATGAATAATGATAATGCTTGTTTGAATTAGTTGGGGCGTGAAATTATACAAATTTTCTTTATTTTGTCAGGGTTCTTCATCTAATTCCTGATAAAGTTTCAATGGTTGTTGTCCAAAAAAAGAAGGCTATGATAAGGAACAATATGGGGGCTGATTGTGGAAGGGTTAGGTTCACGTGGCAATATTTGGTTTTGGCTCTTTAATATTTTAAAGTTCATGCTCTACTATCAACACCAATGTGTGTCTTTCTACATTGTTTCTGTAGAAATTCCTCTTGTCTCTTCAGTTCACTGGTGGCTGTGATCCGTTTACGATCAGGTGTTCAGACCTGTGGTTCAGTGGACTGTGCAGGGTGTTGGGCCATGCTGAGAGAGAGAGAGACTGTACAAGGAAAAACAAGTTCAGTTTAAAGGCTGTGAAGGAGTAGGACATAAGGGAGCAACAGCATCACTGCTTTCTGACAGACGGTGGACTTTATTTCCCTACTTTTATTTAATTATCGGCGACATGCCACTACTCTTATACGTGAATTTACATTAAACTTATACTATGTCCACTGTAATGAGTGAGCTACACATGGCTCTATATTCTGAATAATCTTTTCAGCTTTTATATGCATCAATGTTTTAAACAGATCAGTGACAATGAGATATTTTCATATTTGTGATTTCCAATCACTGACCAGGTATAAAAGAAAAAAAAGAAGAAGAAAGCTATGAAAACGCATGCAATCATGTAAAATAAAACCTATAAAGGATGAAAATATTGCTGCATGCTACATAAAGAACTAGGGGGGAAAAAAAGCTGAACGGAATTCTCACTAAGGCTGAAGAACTTCAACAAAGATGCTGCATTGTTCTCCAGACCCGAGGAGAGGAATGAAGAAAAGCTTACTTCTAATCTACTTACAACAGCTTTCTTCAAACTTGCAGTTACTGCTACTCAGGATATTTCACACTGGCACTGGAAGAAGTGCTTACAGACCCAAAGCTACGGCATGAAGAGCGGGTATGTTACGTACAACTTACCGTTCCTGTGTATTCTGAAAGAAAAGAAATACGAGCTTTTCTAATGTGTCTCTTTTATTTTGTTTCTTTCCCTCAGGTAAATGATGTCGCTCAGCAGAAACGTAACAGCACTGCTCGTCGTGATATTTTCAGTGTTCTTGTCATGGAAAGTGACTCACGGAGGGAAGATTTTAATCGTCCCGTTTGAGGGAAGCCACTGGGTGAACATGAATGTCATGATCAAAGCTCTCCACTCTCAGGGACACGACGTGGACGTGGTGCGAAACAGCAAGAGCTGGTACATCAAGGACGACTCTCCACACTACAACGCCATCACCGTCCCCGTCGCCGAGGCCTTTAACAATGACTTCATCAACCCGATACTGAAGGAAATCATTGGCATTGAAAGAGGAGAGACCCCGGTCTTTAACTTTGTAAGTTTGCAGGTAGAGATGTTCAGTGCTCTGTTTGAAATCCACCGAATGACTTGTGAAATGACTGCGGCCATGCTGGAGGACGACGCCTTGATGAGTGGTCTGAAGGCACGTCAGTATGACCTGCTGCTTACTGACCCAGCTTGGGGCTTGGGAGTAATGCTGGCTCACGCTCTTAAACTACCTCTCGTCTATAATGTGCGATGGGTCACCGGTGGGGAGGGGCACCTCGCCATCGCACCGTCGCCATTATCTTATATCCCAATGGTTGGATCAGGGCTGACAGATAGAATGAATTTCAAAGAGAGACTCAAAAACTTTCTTTTCTACATGATGTGGGAAGCTCAGGACACATTGCTAATCCGTCCACAGTACCAGGCCGTCTGTGATCGCTTCTTTGGCCCAGGAGTGAGATATAGTGAGTTATTGCAGGGAGCAGACATTTGGCTGATGAGAGTGGACTTTGTGTTTGATTATCCTCGTCCCACCATGCCTAATGTTGTGTACATGGGCGGCTTCCAGTGTAAACCTGCCAAACCTCTGCCTCAACACTTGGAGGGCTTTGTGCAGAGTTCTGCAGATCATGGATTCATCATCATGTCTCTGGGGACTTTAGTGAGTGAACTTCCTGCTGATCTGGCAAATTATATTGCTGCAACTTTTGCCAAACTGCCTCAGAAAGTCATCTGGAGGTATAAAGGTGAGAAACCAGACACTCTGGGTAACAACACTTTACTGGTGGACTGGATGCCACAGAATGACCTTTTGGGACATCCTAAGATCAAACTGTTTGTGGCTCATGGAGGAACAAATGGACTCCAAGAAGCGATTTATCACGGGGTCCCGGTTGTGGGTATCCCTCTGTTCTTTGACCAGTATGACAACCTGCTGCGTCTGGAAGACAGAGGGGCTGCTAAGACTCTCTCATTAGCAAAAATTGACAAAGATGACAACTTCCTGAAGGCCATTGAGGAAGTCCTGACTGAGCCCTCCTACAGGACCAACATGCAGAGACTCTCCAGGCTGCACAGGGATCAGCCAATAGCACCGATGGATAGCGCCCTCTTCTGGATAGAGTTTGTCATGAGGCACAAAGGTGCAGCTCACCTGAAAGCTCAGTCCTACAGGATGCCCTGGTTCTCCTACTACTCTGTAGATGTCGCTCTGTTCTTTCTGGCTATTATCGCAGTGAACCTTCTTCTGCCTTGTGTGTTTTATAGATTGGTATGTCTCAACAAATGCCAGAAACAAAACAAAAAAAATCGTCCAAATAAAAAATGACAAGTCAGTGTCTTCTGAGCAAAACGTCTTCATTGTTTCTTTCTTTTAAATATTGAAATCAAAGCTTCTTTTATTATCATTGGTTCATCAGACTTGAAATACAGCCAAACAGAGAACTACCCTTGCTCATTTTACAAAACATTTACTTGTGCTTTGATTTATTTCATTCATAATTTCAAGATCAATGCAAGAGTCTCTTTTGTACACCAGGAAATGGAGGAATAAAAGTGCCAGAATTAAATCCATTATTAAATAATTATTTAAACGTGTGAGTCCATATGAGGCTGTATGGCTCCCGTCAATGTCAAGTGGAGCAAACTGTCCTTCATATGGAAGCCAGGTGAAACAGCTGAAAGTGTAGACAGGTGGTCAGAACAAGTTACATGGAATCTATACAGACGAGTGACAGTGGCTGTTTTTTCCTCATCAAACGGCACTGTACTCCTTTTACTGTGCAAGTTGCATAAAATAAAAAGTTACGAGCTACTTGGAAAAGTAGCTCTTGCCTTCATTTAGATTTTTCCCTTCATACATTATATACCGTGCTCATAGCTGACCTACCTTTCTGTTGCTGTGACACCTAGTTTTGTTCTGTGTTTCTCTGCAGTCGCCAGAAATGTACAATTAGCTGTAAAACATCTTTGGTTGTTACCTGCTCTCATATTCACGGCAGCTGACTCTGCAGGTATTAATCAGTCTTGATGCCAATTAAACATGACTGTTTTAAATTGAATTATCAGGTATTTCGCCAACATAACCCAGGTTAAGACTTGTAGCCAGGGATTTACAAAAAAGACATTTCCCACTCTAAGTTTTCCAAAAAACTAAATCTAATTTACAACACGACTTCCCTCTTGGACACTAGATAATACAGTTATTGATATGTCTGCTGGAAGAAAAGTGGCTGCAATGTGGCAATAAAGAAAAAGAAAGAAAGAGTAGTACGGAAATGCATGCACTGATTGGATAAAATAGAAAAAAACACACGCCTTATTTTATAATTACAAGATAAGATCTTGTAATTATAAGATCACAATCTCATAATTCATAATTAGGAGATTAGTTTCTCAGGGATGAAAACGCTTACCAACACGGCTACACCCGCTTCAGAGAGCATAAATATAGTTGTGGGGGGGTATAAACAACCGTAACCCTAACCCTATTCCAGCCAACTGTGGGTATCATGAAGGTGATATTTTGATCTGGTTTCTGAATGAATTTCACAAATCCACTGTGTCCTTTCTTACTGAAAGCATAAAAAGCCTTTCTTTGTTCCAGATGTGAATCGGGTCAGATAAAGGTTCCTGTTCACACTCAATGTACGTGACACATCTGCAGGACATCACATTGATGTCTTCAGTGTGATAATTATATAAGACTGTGCTCATCTAAACCCACACGGGGTTTAAAGACAGAATTGGCAGAAACCGTGACAAACTACCTCCTGTGTAGTTTGTAGTTGCTGATGACATTTCTATGTTGAATAGTTTTTGACTTTTTGGCAAAAGCCAGTTTGTTAAAGTTGAGCAGTGCTGTGCAGTGTTCTGCAATAGGGAGCAGTGATGGGCCATGGCGTATCAAGTATTTTTCCACTTTGGGTCTAGATTTATATTTGAGTTTATAACTTTTAGAGATGTATTTGACAAGAGTTTAAGCCTTAGAGCCGCCTCCACCACTGCTGGCTGTCGCAATAACATGTTTTAGATGATTTCAGGGCAGTTATTTGATATTATTATTATTATTATTATTATTATTATTATTATTATTATTATTATTATTATTATTATTATTATTATTATTATTATTATTATTATTATTATTATTATTCAACCTAGCTCGGCTTGGAACATGTTATCAATTGATTTGATCGAATTCTTTAAATTAAAAAACAAACAAACATGCAAACCCGTTTTTAACTGTACATGGGGCTTCTTCCTCTCTTTAATTGTCAAATGTTTTCATGTATAAATGTCACATTTCACAATTTAATCAGAGTTGGAGTTATCTAACGCAACAACAACAAAAAAACAACTATCATAAAATATCAGTATTTCATTAAATAAAAGTAAGAATGAAATAACTCAAGATAACCACGTTTTGGGTTTTTTTGCCATAACACCACACCACCACACAGTGTCACTCTTTAAACACAGTGTGTACCACTGTGAGGTTGCCCCTGAACGTCACTCTGCATGGGAAGTAAAGACAAACACTTTAATTGCTTTCTGCAGACACACTATAAACTACACCATTTAGTCCTAACCTAAAACCTCTACAATCTCTGTTGTATTGATTCCTGTTTGTTAATACTAATCCTGTCTACATCTAACTTACATTGTTTTTCACGTGTTCCTGTTTCAGCAGATCCTACTAAAATGTCATCATCAAGCTCTGCAGAGGCTTCCTGAAGAATCTGGTGTAAAGAAACATGGTGCATCAAGTAGTGCGAAGGTACTCGGATGTAGATGGGAGGGTCACGTATTCATGTGGCGTCAGCTGCACATTTATTCAGCAGTGTTAGAATGAACTCAGACATCCAGCCCAGTATTATGTGGGAAAACTGAGTCCTGCCACAGATGGTGTGTAAAAAGCCTTGATTCAACATGATGGAGTTCATGTGAGATTACATGAAGACGCTCTGAGACTAAATCAGCACTGTGGTGTGTAATCCTACTCAAATAAAAGTATAGATATTTGTCTTTCAAAAAAAAGAAAAAAGAAGAAGAAGCATTTAATAATGTAATAATGGCCAATAAAGTTCAAGACTGTTAAAAGATTTGAGATACACTTAGACATTTTAATTCGCCGTGTGACGGTCATTTGTTTGGACTCTTGTCAAAGTGAGAGAAACTAAGATCTGAAAATGTGTGAAAATCTTAAAATCATGTTTTTCTCATTGGAAAAGTCAATAAGTGCTTTTATTTCTTTGTTTCACGTGAGAAAGTTTGTATTTTTGTGTTCCATATTTCTTGAAGAGAAAAAATAAACCTTTATATTTTCATTGTATGCCAGTCTTATCCTCAGTATTTAACAGTCAGGGGTTGGGTAACTTTTAATCACTAATTCTAATTATAAACAGTCTTTTAAAGAATAAATTAGCTTGTTTCTTGTTATTTTTGTCGTGCAGTTGTGGAGCTGATGATCTGAACGGCTCCTTGAGCTGGATGGAAGCTGTTCTCTTTAAGTTTAATAAAGAATGCCTCATCAGTCATGTAGTAACTCCGATCACAACATGAATGACGTTATTCTGTCAGTAACATTAACATCAGCCTGTGTCCACAGTTTTCTGGGTGTAAAATGAATAAAAACAAAACAGCTTCCGTTTGTAAGAGTTACCTTATGAAACGTCAGTGCGTGGTAGATCTTCAAGCTCTGAGTCCAGCCTCCGTTCATTCCTTTCATTTCTCAAGCTTTGCTTGACAATATTCTCGATTTTCATTTTCCTACCCCACTTTGTGTCAAGAATCTGCTTTCATGTTTGGTGTCAGTGAGTGTCAACATGATTTTAGTACTGTCAACTTTATGAAATAAAGTACTGTTGAAAATGTCCATGAAATTCACATTCTCTGAGTTTATTTTTAATGTATTGTTATTAAAAAAAAAAAAAAATCACTGAATCACGTTTGCAATAACATCTTCGTTTCTCCCTGACTGTGGATGCATTTTATATTTCCATCTCTAAACCATGAACAGATTCTTGTACTTTACAAAAGCTGTTGGACAGACTGCAGTATTGTTTTTCTTTTCCTTTTTCTCAAAGTGAATTAAATATCCTCCCCGAGCAGTAGAGGCTGGAGGAAGAGGCCAGCTGTTCCCAGGATACACACCAGAACAAAAACCCACAGGAAGATACGGTCGATGACCATGGCAACATACTTCCAGTCATCCTGCACCTGGGGATCACAGCCAAACAACATATTCTTAAATGAGATCCAACCGTCCTAATACATCCTGATAAATCTAATACGATGTCTACTACTCACCTCTTTCGCTTCGTTCTGCAGTCTCATGTTCTCCGCAATATATTTAACACTCTCAATGGCTTCTCTGACCTCAGGGGAAAGGGGCAAAATGGACATCACTCCTCCATCTAGAGACTCAGAGCTGGAGCACTGACTCCCCCCTCCAGCCCCGGCAGCAGAGTTGCTTCCTGTCAAGGCCCCCAGGCTGCCCAGACCTCCGCCGCCTCCCCCCGAGTCTGCGGGCAATTTGGTGGCTCTGTTTTGCCAGCAGCAGTTGCAGCGGCCGTCGCAGCACAGGAACCCTGAGCCGGCACATTTGTTGGCGTCCCCACTTAAGTTGTTCAGATTGGAGAGCTCTGTGTTGTTAAACAGCCGCTGGCGGCTGGTGAGGGTGGACACCACGCTGGAGGCCAGGGCCTGAGGGCGGTACGGCTTCTGCAGCGTGGCCGACGGATGGATGGCGCACCTGGGATGGATCGTCGGAACGCTGTCGTCCGTGGTCACCTTCTCCGGGTCCCTCTCCGGCCGGGTCATGAACATCACCCTGGGGAGCAGTCCAAGGAACACACTCCGCACCCAGCAGGGCATGGTGTGTGTCTTCGGCGTGCGGTAGTGGACGTTCAGCACGAAGACAGTGATGACGATGGAGAGGGTGACGAAAATCATGGTGAAGAGGAGGTACTCGCCAATCAAGGGGATGACGAGCGAGGTGGAAGGGATGGTCTCCGTTATCACAAGGAGGAAAACAGTCAACGACAGTAGCACAGAAATACACAGTGTGACTTTCTCGCCGCAGTCAGAGGGCAAGTAGAAGACAAGCACGGTGAGGAAAGAGATGAGGAGGCAGGGGATGATCATGTTGATAGTGTAAAACAGAGGCAGACGGCGGATGTACAAAGAGTAGGTGATATCTGTGTAGATCTCCTCGCAGCAGTTGTACTTGATGTCGTGCTTGTACCCGGGCGCGTCGATGATTATCCACTCGCCGGTCTCCCAGAAGTCCTTGAGGTTGATGGTCGAGCCAATCAGTACCAGGTCAATCTTGGCCTTGTCGTATGTCCAGGAACCAAACTTCATCGTGCAGTTTTGGTAGTCAAAGGGGAAGTACGTGACGTCGATCTTGCAGGAGCTCTTGAATATGGCTGGAGGGATCCAGGTAACATCTCCATTGTAGCGAAGTAGAGCCTTTGTTTTGTCGTCGACTTGAAAGTCTCCAACGGCACTGTGGAGGAAAAAGGAGGGACAGAGAGTGGACAGGAGGGCAGAGTGAAAGTTAAATGAGTCCTGTTATCCAGCTTTTCAACGTGGGTCTTGTTGGTCCAAAAACATCTTATTCAAAGTTTATTGCTTCTCCTTGATTTTCCGCCATTTGAATATTGGATCATAGGAGCTGCATTCAGAATCTGCTGTGTCTGTGTGAGCTGGACTGGCTCCGCCCACACATGCCCATCTTGGGAAGAGGAGGAAGAACTTCCTCTCGAGGTGCCATGTGCCAGAGCAGAGCTGCCTAATTGTGGGAGAAGTCAAAGGGAAGGCCGACCTTGATTGTGATTGGCTAAACCCCTGATGACACTATATAGGGTTTGAGTTCTGATTGGCTGGTTGGAGTGACACACTTTTAAAAACTGATACAAGCCAGGGAGAGAGAGGACAGATTTCCTTCACTTCTGGGGCGTCATTCAAGGTATGAAGATGCATGTTACTGTTGGAAAACCATGAGAACGGGAAGTTTGCATAATATGACCCCTTTAAAGACGGCTAAAAGAATCATACAAAGAAATGGTATTTATGTTAAAATGACAGATGGTAAAACAATTAATTGAGATGCAACAGCAGGTTTTACAGTTGGTTGTTCTGCTCACTTGTTGTACAGCACAATATCAGGTTTCCATATCCTGCTGGAGGGAACTCGGATAAACTCCACGCCTCCAAAATCCTTTGGGTTCCATTTCAGTTTGTAATCATTCCAGATCTAAGAAGTAAATAACAAATTAACATTTGCAATTGGGAAAAAGAACAAAAATGTATTTTAGTTTATGAATATCAGACAAAACACCAGCAAAGACGATTAGTCTATTTGAGACGTGAAGGTTTTTATGTGAAATAGTATCATGAACCTTTAATGGTGTTTGCAATGTTCAATAAAACTATAATTGATGCACATTTTGTTCGAAGATGATGGATAAATGCTGATTCAAAGCCATCAACTATACAAAGGTAATCATTAGGATTGCAAAAGACGCACTTAAAGATTAATTTCTTCAACATTCAGTTAAAAAAAAAAAAAAAAGTCAGTTGACAGTGGCTGCAGTGAATGTAAATGTTAACTGTAAACAGGTCACGTTTGCAGGTTTCGGCAGGGTAGCCAACTCTTAAACAGTGAGCTTGAGACACATAGTGGACTCCAAACTGACTTATTCTCAAGCTCATCTGCAGTTTTTAGCTCAACTCTAAAGTTCCCAACTGTCCTCGACACATGATTCAATTCAGCCCATGGAAGCTTTTATATGTGACAATCATTCCTAATTTAGTGGGGGAAAAAATCCTTCTAATCATCACCGTCATTGTTTCACATCACAGCCTGTTTTAAAGCTTTCAATTTGTTCTTGTCACATTTGCGATGTTGCACTTAGAGGAAACATTTAGCCCCTCCAAAATAGCCCATAATAGTTGGAACATGCACTTTTTTGCAACAACTTTTGTCCTTGATGAAGCAGCATTCTTTAAACACTCCGTTGACTGTGATCCATGGTGATAAATATTCCTAACAGAAGTCAGAAGTTGGCAGGCTTAGTTTAGATTTGCAATAAAAAAGTAACCGTGAAGCTGACGAGGCCACGTCTTAGTAGAATCCTTCCCAAGACTGTCGCCACTGTGGTGATTCTCTGTTTTTCGCTGGATTCAAAACTGACGCGGATCATCTCACAGAACATTACTGGCTCCTGAAACGTCTTCTAACGATGCTCTTTACAACAAATGGGCCAATATCAACGTTATGCAGAGCTTGATGATGACACATTAACCAGAGTCCAGTGTGTTTATAGCGAGGAACAGGGTTGAAATGTGCAGTTGATAAATGGCACAGCAGGAAGAATCCTGAAAACAATCAAGTATATTGTGTGTCTATGTCACTTAATTTTGTTTTGCACAGAGAGCTCTTGTTTTCATTTAGTGATTATCCAGTCTGCCAAGTTTTAAATGCAATCACTTGTGAAGAGTCAATCGAAACCAATCACAAGTCATCATCTCACATTGAGGCTAAGAGAAGTTAAATAAATAAATGTGTAGGATATTGCATAATAAACTGGAAGCGTGGCGCTGTAAAAAAAAAAAAAAAAAACACCTCAGTAGGCTATAATTTACAGGGAACAAAGGTGTGTTCTCTGTCTATTGTTTCAAAATCACACAGTGAACCAACATGGCTCCTACCTAAATGGATATTTGCTCAGCTCTTGGGATCTGGAGACCTGCTCTGCCTCATTTGAAGTAGTTCACTACGTTATGCATCGTGGAGCCACATGAAGCCGAGGCACCATGTGGGAGAAAAGAAAAACATACAGGCACGCAACATGTATGGACACTAGCTTTATTTTTGTTGCAGCCTTTTTTTTTCTTTCTTTTTTTTAATGAAATGCACATGAGTTTCACTTGTTTTCCACTCTTCATTTTGAAGGTTTGAACTTTTTGATTGGAATTAGAAGTCAAATTGTTTGAGAGAAAAAAAATTGTTGAAAAAGTGAATTCAGTTTATCTAAAATAATTTAAAGATAAGAATCACAGGGATCAATGTGTATAAAAAGCTCCCTTGCATGAATAATTCAACCTGTCAGCCTCGTCATGAGAATCATCTGAGACAGAGCCTGGATCCATACTTATTGCCCTTGCTCAAGGTCTATTTGCACAGTCATGGACCATAAACTTACATGTCTCAGCCAAAGATTGGTCTCCATGATCTGATTGATTTCATCCTGAAAACAGAGCAGAAGTGACAATAAGGAGCTAGAAGCACGGAAGAACATATAAATGTGTGCGTTTCAGGTTTAAAACCTGTCAAAGGTGATCGTACACCTCAAGGCTGAGGTGCATCTGTGTGATCTGCACAGCCTGTGTGGGGGGGGGGGGGGGGGGGGGGGGGGGGAGCAGATCAGGAGCTTCATTGTTGAATAGAATTTATTTATTTACTCTTGAACCTGTCAGTGAGCCTGTGAGTGCCCGTCTACGTCTGTGTCCCTACTGCTTTTTACTGTCCTCCGTTTTTAATGTATCTGTATGTACTGCCAGATGGCCTCACCTGCTGCACAAACATCTACCTACGGGCACCAATAAAGTCACCTTTGACCTGTGAGAGAGGGGTCGTTGTTCAAACAGTATGTTGATCTGAAGCTTTACATGTTTCAGTAGAACTACACTCGGTAGAGCGAATCTCTTCGCCAACGCCACATTTGTTTGCAGAACCAAGTTAGCATTGCTAACATGTTAGCTGTTCGCTCATCTCGATGGTAACTAGCCTGTCAGGCAGCAACATCAATAACAGTACAGGGAGCGTCTCCATGGCAACAGTCGCTGAACTTTTTTTTTCAGAAACGGTTAGCCTGTAACATCCCAAAATCTGAATGATTGGTCGTTGGATGATGATAAATAATCCCTGAAGATTTCATGCAAGTTGGGTTAATGGTTTTTGCCCAAAAAATTGGTAAAATACATACATCCCTACCAATGAAATAAATAAATAAATAAATAAATAAATAAATAAATAAATAAATAAATAAACAAACAAACAAACAAACACAGACAAAAACATAACCTTCTGCCCCAACGTTCGTTGGTGAAGGTGATTAGCTCAACAGAGTACAGAAAATACCAACATAACTGTTGAAATACTTTTTACCTCGCCAGGTGCTGCATAATACAACTACTGCTTTGGGGCATCATTGGATAATGTGACGTATACAACATCATTTTGAAGCTAATTCTTTTATAGTAGCATCGTGAGACTCTGTGGGTTTTGGTCTTTAATTCACACCCCCACACAAAATTACTAAACCTTTTCATTTTATAAAATGTTTTTGTTTACATATGATTAGGCATTATGATGCAGGCATTATATGAACATAGTAACTCCATGTATTCAATTACAATGAGATCTGAAGCTGATTCATTGTTTTACCTTCCTTTTTATTTATTTCTTAGTCTTATGGTTTTTGGATTGTGAAAGGAAACCAGAGTGTCTGAAAAAAACACATTGCACGTGAACTCCTTCCAGACTTTACCTACAACCTCCTGGCTATTTGACTACAGCGCTAATAACCACGCTCTGACAGTATGCCATTGAAGCTGGACTAGAGTCTTAACCCATGAAGTAATCATGGGGAGCTGGACAGAGCCTGAACAGAGATTTCAACCTCTTTTTCTGACTGTTTACTGGATTCAGTCGGGACTGAAAGCATTTCAATAATGCGCAGCGCGTCACGTTTGATTTGAGTCGCACATCCTTTGCGTTGGATGTCCGTCCTGACATCGTATCACACGGAACAAATATTGTCTCAGTGTTGGCGTTCTGAGCTAACTCCTACAAAATGATCAATAAATCCATTCTGAAAAATAAATTTCCATGAATAGCAAAACGTGCACCACCAAAACAAAGCAGCCGCTACCCAGTGAGCCTTCGCCTCATCCTCTGATTGTGGCCTGATGACTCAGGCAGCCTGGCTGATGAGCTATTGACGGTGTAAATGAGTTCATACAGGCGTGTTGTAATTGGTGTTCGCCAGGCAATAGCAATTGCATCTGGGTTTGGAGCACCAGGTGTGCGCACAGAATAACAGACATCCATCAGCGCCGGGCGCTCTCTGGCCTGCTACATTAAGTGAGTTAAGGTGGTTATAACAAGATATTCTTTTCTCTTTGTCTTCTCGAGATCGAGACAGGTCTTCAATATTATTTAAGTCCTTTGAGGGGAAATTACACACTGCTTGTGAACAGCCAAAAGCAAAACAGATTGAGATAGGCCGCAAAGTGTCACATCCTGTAATTCCCACTGAAACTGCATCCAAGAAACCTTGTAGTCAACAACTACACGCAGTCCAACCGCAGATGTATTGATGCTGCGACTTTCCTTGACATTCTTATCATAAAACGATTGTTTGACATTTTGCTCACTTGTTTTAAGAGTAAGAGGCAAGAACGTATTGCACTTGTGTGTGTTCGGATTGAAAATGAATTAATCTTTGGGAATTTACTTGGATTTCTATTTTCAAAAGCAATTGTTGGACTTGGAAGAAAATTTAAGTGGATTACACAAAATGTGTCACCGTCCCTTTTAGTGTAAATCAATTTGAGTGAGTCTAAAAGCTGCTTTCCTAACAGGAACATTATATTTTGGTCAAATACAACACTCAACACAGGCAGCCACAATGCAATACATATATTTGAGAGAGAGAGAGAGAGAGAGAGAGAGAGAGAGAGAGAGAGAGAGAGAGAGAGAGAGAGAGAGAGAGAGAGAGAGAGTCTGCAGTTAACAAACTCCAGTGAAACCTTCCATTTAATCCAAGCTGCTCATGTAAAGTGGTGGTATGTGAGTGATGGAGCCTGTCCGAGCTGACCGCTCCTCACACTGGTGACATTTCCCATCTTGTCTTGGCCGGACAAACAGCTCCACCTCATTTCATCCAGCCCCCTCCTCAGGGATTAAGAGTCTGTTATGACCAGGGGTGTCCCACATGGCTCACCAACCCTCCCCTTCCATAACACGTTGTTTACAAATCAACATGCACCTCAGTTTTCTGGCGGTTTGTTTTACATCCTGCAGTGTCTTCATGTCATTGTTCGTTTTCCCCTTGAGTCGTGCTCATTGAGCAGAGTGATGTGTGTGTGTGTGTGTGTGTGTGTGTGTGTGTGTGTGTGTGTGTGTGTGTGTGTGTGTGTGTGTGTGTGTGTGTGTGTGTGTGTGTGTGTGTGTGTGTGTGTGTGTGTGTGTGTGTGAGACTGTGGTGATGTAGCTGCCTCATAAATCACAATCAGCACAGGAACAGAGAGGAAACCTTTTTTCCCTTCTGGGACTTACCACTTTGACCAGCTGTGACATGGACACCTCGAACTGCACGATGACGGGGTCGGACACATTTTCCACCGGTCGGATGTACTGGTTGTAGCTGGAGAATATCACGGAGAAGAGCTTGTGCTCTGCCTCTGAACATGCGCCTCCTGAATCAGAGAGCAGAAAGTCTGACTGCTGCAGGCTTTACATGGTCACACACACCTTGTTTTTTTAGTGCAGGAATTAGTGACATTGGTTCGGATTGTTTTGCATTAAAGTTATTAGTTTTTTGTCCATAGTTCACGTCTTACAACACTCATAGGTCAATATCTGATACATCCAAACCTCCATGAAGTCACTTTCACTTGACTACATACATTGGTCCAAACAAATACATGAGAAGTGAAATACCTTGTCCTGAAACCAGACCAGGACTCACCTGCTAGTAGATCCAGAAGGAGCCAACAGGTGGGAAAGACGAGGCAAAGACTGGCTGCCATCCTGTGTCAGTTCGCAAACGCCGGATGAATCCAGGGTCAGTGGCAGCGGCGCTCTGTGGAGCAGGAGGACGCGGGAAGAGTGGAGGAGCGTTCGCAGCTGCTGACGGAGTCAGAGAGCAGAGGGAGGGAGGCAGAGCCACATCGAGGCTCGCAGCCAGTCACTGACACCAGCCACACTGAGGGTGGGGGGGGGGGGGGGGGCTCTACACTCTATGGCAACCGCATCAAACCTGACCAGTAGAGAGAGTGTTGGGTCACCTCAACACCTCACTCAATTAAAAAAAGACTGCTTTTGAATAACATGGTTGGTTTTCAGAGGTTTAATACAAACACAGTGCAATCATATGATAGTTGTATACATACTGTAGTGTCGCCACTGATGGGAGATTAGGAAAACTTAACTAACACCACACTAATTATCAGACGTGGAAGCAACAAATTACAAATACTAACATTAGTATTTCTTGGCACTTTAAAGAATACATATTTTAGCCATGTAACCTAACTTATGTATACTGCATTTTTTTAATCACTGTTCCACGGGAATACTTTCAAACTACATTTAGAATCTGACTTCCTGCAAGTTGAATGAACGATAAAAAAAAAGAAAGTCTTTCTATTTTGTTGTGGACGAATTTATCAATCGATCAGAATGAAAGTGTGTGTTTGCAAAGCAAACTGCAATTGTGAAAGATTCATCATACTTTTGAATGATACATGCGATATGTCTTTTTAAAAAGGTTAATTAAATATAATTAATGCAAATGATACAACAGCAGTAGAAACATGACTAATATTCTGAACATTTTATGAACCGTGTGCTTTGTATTTTTTCTTATTTGAACAAAAATGAAAGAACTCTAACAGTACTTGTATTAGAGTACACATTTTCCGTCGTCTCTACACTTCAGCTTTCCCCCAAATTAAAATATTTTTGAATTAGAAGTTCAATCATTAATTCTCCCCCGTCCGACTTGTACAGAGCTCCTGGCACACGAGGATTCAGAACCAGCTGAACACAATCAGGGATGTCGGCTGTTTTCAGGAATACTTTAAAGAAAACACGTTTAATGTCAAATTTCCACCGGGTTGTGTGGGTTTTGCTGACAGAGGGCTCAAGTGGCAGTCACACACATTTATCTCTCACAGACTTTTATATTAAATTAGGAAGTTGTCTTCAGACAAGTTCAACAGTCCCTGTGTGACTCGGTTGTGATTCAGGCATCGTTTGCTTGTCTTGACCTACTCTTTTTATTATTCAGTTTAGTTTTTTCGTTATGACCATTTTTCATATCACAGTGTAATTTCAATTTTCTCTGCCCCAATTGTCAGTCCAGTCCTGTAGTTAAGCCCGATGGTTTGTCCCTCGGCTGAATGAAGGGCAGAGTTCAAATGCTTTCCACCTTCCGAAGTGTCCTCAGTATCATCTTAAAGTCCTCTCAGTGGAGCCGGTGAAAAGAGAACTGCCACAGTGGGATTAATAAACGATCATATCACAGAAATATATGGAAAAATGTGAATTTGACCTTCAGAAAGTTTTTTAATTCCCCAGACAAGTGCAGTGTGAGGACTTACATCCTTTATACATACAGACACACACACACACACACACACACACACACACACACACACACACACACACACACACACACACACACACACACACACGTCTTTAGCTGAGGCTCGGGTCATTTAACAAAACTGCCTTTAGTGATAAACAGCCTTCAAGAGCCTCATCCTGCAAAGGTTATCCCAAAGGGTTTGAAAAACCACTGAATTGAAATACGTCATTTTGACTGAATCTTCTCAAATCTGGATCATTTAAAATTCTCACGGTATATGCATCCTTTCTTATGTGTGACTTTGCAGCTCTTGGATGTTCTTTTCGTGGATCTCTAATTAGAGCCTGATGACAAAGGCCTGCTGACACAAGCATGTTGATTAATGGGATCATTTACCGACTGCAGGACTCCTGCTTTGTTTGTATTGTAAGCAATGTTCTTTTTTCTATTTTTATTGATGGATATACTGTTGACAATGTGTATGAAAGAAAACTGTGATTTTAAAGGCTGTGAGCTGAAATTACAGTACAGAAAGTCTGTCCATTAACACAGATACTGATTGCGATCTGTTGATTTAAGTGAAGGTCTCGCACAAGAACCAACAGTCTGCTCAATTTCTAACGAGTCCACTCAGCACGGTTTATTGAGCAGTAAATGTGTGTGTGTGTGTGTGTGTGCGTGCAAATGAGACCCTATAAAAGATCAGTTCTCGTGTAGCAGGAAAATAAGAAATGAGCATCCATTAGCTTGTTGAATAGAAAACAAACAATGTCAGTGTTCCTTCCTTCAATATTATCAAACCTGAGCATAATATTTTCCTTGTAATACTTATTAAGACGCATCACATCTTTGTTCCCCTGATAAGACATTTTCATTTTTTTAAGAGGACAGCTGTCTTATCTATTAAAATATCTGAGCTTGCACATCTCTGAACTTTATCACCAGCACACGTAGGTTGACTAAGCACTTTGGCAAAGACCCTGGCAATTTTAATACTTTATTGACAGTCTCGTACATTTAATCAATCTGAAAGAAGACAGGTTTTTCCTTTATTATACTTCTGAGACACAGTTACACAAACAGGGAGACCTACAACATCTGACAGCAGAGTTATTGTCATACTTGGTATATTATTCCAGTTCGGTTTATTGTTAGTTCTTCTGCAAATGCACAACCGCTTTAAAATATTAGACGCTTCATTGCATTGGGCCACGTTGCTCTAAATGTGACGAGGCACATTCATTCTTATCCAGTGGTGGATATCGCATCCCACAAGGATGCCAGAACTTCTGATATCTAAACTTTCTCTGCTCTTATAACTGTAATTGCTCTTTATAGCACAGTCAATCCTGTGAAAATAAACAAAAAAAAACAAAGTGATGGTGGCCCCTGCTCGTCAGATGCGAGGGGTGTCTGAGCTGGGCTGCTGATGGGGAACGATCTGACTCTGGAAAACGGGCTGGAGAAACAGACCCAGGGTTCCCACCACACACACTATGACAAAGATCCAAAGGAACATGCGATCCACCACCATGGCCACGTACTTCCAGTCCTCAATCACCTGCAAGAAAACACAAATCACCTTTCAATTGCTCAGCATGCGTCTTTTTCAAAGCAGTTTGCAAATCTTTTTTTTTTTTTTTGTTAAATTATGCTGCAATGTGCACACTTGCAGTAATCAACATCTATGTTTCACGCTACATTCTTTATTTACCATAATAATAAACAGCAAGAGACATTTATTCTCAGATGTTGACATGCGGAACAATTAAGCTCATTATTAGGCTGAATCTCTGAAAAGACCATCTCCTTGTTGCTGAGGCCAACTCTGAAAACCCGGGTGACCCTTTCACTCATTGTCAGCACTGTCCTTGGTGGCTTTAGAGACATGTCATTACGAATTCCTTGTGTCCTCATTGGATTATTGATTAGTCAGAGAAAGTGATTGACTGACCCGTCTGAACTCAATTTGCTGGGTCAGAGCCACTACTTAAGGTTACTGCAGTTCCTTCCGGCTTCTTAAAGGTCACAGGGAGAACCGTAAATATTATGCCAATACTAATACTATTGACCCCGTTTAGTAGGAGCAGAATGTTGCTCCTGAGCCACGTTGTTCGAAACAATTGATGCCATGTCCAATGGCCAAATATTCCCTTTCGGGGAAATGGATTGATGTTAACCCTCAGCGTTGCCCTCTGGCAAAAAAAAAATCCAAAACACTTTTCTGGCCTGTCGCTTTAAATTTTTTTTCTTTTTACGTTTGAATCTTTTCAAAGTGTCGTGGGATGTGTTTCTGTCCAAGAAACTGTTCGTGGTTTGAATTGGATTTTGTCGGAAATTTGGATTGGAGCAAAGCAGCATGTGACACACTGAGGTAAGATTGAAACTACTTTTCTACATTGTTAAGTAGAAATACCTAACTATATATGTTTTTTATTTTGGTTTTTATTTGTTGCCTCAGGGCAACATGATGAGCAATATGCTTAGATCAGTTACGAGAAATGGACACAACTACATTTTACAGCTGCAATTAACTTAATAACATAACATCATATTTTAGTATAATATATCTCTTACTTGTGTTTCATCATTTCAAGAAGAAAAACCTTGGTGTTTTCATACCGACAGAGCACATCATTGCCCTCATGGTAATGGAAAGATTGGGGCGGCAACGTTTGTGACTGATAATCTGAAAAGTCATGTGTCATGGTAAATCTTGGACTGGAAATTAAAAAAGCATATGCAGTATTCCCAAAACAGAGATATCTCTCTGTATTCAACTGGTTTTTGGCAGAACGTGAAATTGGCCTGGCCTTTACTGCTGGTGATGACTATACAGAAAATATGATATGGCAGCCAATCCATATATATATAAAAATTGTAGCTGCAATAAAGTTTACTTTATTGATCCATTATGAATTAAAATGACTGTCTTGTAGTTGGATACCTCCGAACAAATCAGCATGATTGCAGTTTATCTCAGTGTCTGTAAAGGCCTATGTGATATATTAAAGAAAAAAAAAATATATATATATATATATATATATATATATATATATATATATATATATATATATATATATATATATATATATATATATATATATATATATATAAGATTAGGTTAAAGATGAAAGGTGCAAGCTTTCCTGAAATATTTTATGCACAAAATTAGGACGTATAGAGACCTGGACTTTTGGGCACAAAAAGTGTGACCAATCTGTCAAATTTTGAAAATTTCTCTCAGATGTCACAAGAATTGAGGATCACTGTTGCCTTTAGATTAATGAGATTGATTTGATGTGTGTGAAAGATGAGGAGGTCAAACAAATAAAGAGAATAAGAAAAGGACAATCCAAAAATGCAATATCAAATGTTTTAAAATGCAATTTTTATCCATTCAAGATTGATGATTTCCGTAGAGTTGGGACTAACTGAGGGAAGTGATTTTGTTTTTGCACTGAATCATAAATGGACGACTGTGAATTGTCTCTATTTAGTACTTGAGCTTGGAGCTGCTGTGTTCATCAAATTTAGTAACAAAAACACCAACTATTAACTATTCTTATTGAATGTTTTTGTTTAGTGAAACAGCAAGATTACAAGGATTGAGGAAGTGTCACTGCTATTGCACACAACGGTTGTAATTATTTTTTCTGATCTCAAAATTATCTGTCGTGATTGATAAAATGCTTGAATTAGTTTTTCTAAGATTGGTCAAACAAACCAGATAATCACTTTAATATATTATTATCTTTGCCAACGAAAGTTGGGCTGAGAAGGTTATGTTTATGGCTGTGTATAGTTATTGGTATGTATGTATGTATGTATGTATGTATGTATGTATGTATGTATGTATGTATGTATGTATGTATGTATGTATGTGTGTGTGTGTGTGTGTGTGTATGTATGTATGTATGTATGTATGTATGTATGTATGTATGTATGTATGTATGTATGTATGTATGTATGTATGTATGTGTGTGTGTGTGTGTGTGTGTGTGTGTGTGTGTATGTATGGATGTATGTATGTATGTATGTATGTATGTATGTAAGTATGTATGTATGTATGTATGTACAGAGTGGAAGGGAGAGGCACCTCTTCCTCTTCTCCTTCTTCTTGTGGAGAGGCACCTCATGGAGGTCAAATGAAATCAAAAGTAGATCAAAGTCTGTTGCCATGGAGACACTCCGGAGCTCGCTGCTATTATCGCGATTCAGCAAGTATCTAGAAACACTGGTGTGAGTGTTTATCAGTGTTTCGCGCGGCGACGTCACTACCTGATGTTGGCGACGGTCTGCGCTCTTCTCGTTTGATGATATGAAACATTTGGTTTTGATGTGTGTACTTACACTCTGATCATCGTCGTCTCCCATCATGTGCTCAGCCACAAAGCGCACGCCGTTCACCGCCTCCTGCACATCAGCAGCCCACTCTGAGTTGCTTCTCTGGTGGAGGTCCTGGGAGGATGTGAACGCGCTGGGGAGGTAGTCCGTGCTGCGCATGTCGCCTTTCCTATTGCACTGGCTGTAACCCATTGCAGGAGCTATATTTTTGTGCCCCGGCGTTGAGAAGGCGGAGTCGGAACATAACAGGGCAGAGGATGACATGGTGATACCCGTCTGCGACGCAACTGGGTAACCCAAACCCAAAATGGCTCTCCTGGCCCGCAGGCACCGCTGTTGTCTCAGTCTCTGACGTGCGGAGTTGTTGTGAGGGCGTCTCATGAAGAGTAAGGCTGGCAGCTTCACAAGAAATATCAGCTTGACCCAGGAAGGCATGGTATGGGTGCTGGGGGAGCGGTGGTGCACGTTAAGCACGCACACACTGGTGATGATGGAGAAGGTCACCAGCACCATGGTGAACATGAGGTATTTGCCGATCAGGGGCACATCCAGTGAAGTGGGGGGGACAATTTTTGAGATTAGAAGCAGGAAGACGGTGAGAGCCAGGAGGACAGAGATGCAGAGGGTCATCTTCTCTCCGCAGTCCGAGGGCAAGTAAAAGACCAGGATGGCCAGGGAGGTTATCAAAACACAGGGAATTATGAGATTTATTGTGTAGAAAAGAGGCTTTCTCTTGATGATGAAGTCATACGTGAGGTCCACGTAGGTGGGATCCAAAGGGTTGACTGTCCGTCTGCCTGGCAGTGCTAAGATGTCCCACTCCCCGCTGGGAGTGAAATCATCCATGCTGGCCATCTCAGACTTCAAGATCAGATCAATCTCCGTGTGGTCGTACGTCCAGGAGCGAAACTTGAGGGTGCAGTTCTGCTGGTCAAAGGGAAAATGCTTGACCTCAATCTTACAGGCGCTTTTGTAAATGGCGGGGGGAAGCCAGTTGATGCTGCCGTTGAATAGGACGATGACATTGGTGTAGACGGTTACCTCATATGTACCATCGGCACTGGTGTGAGAGAAGAAGAGAGGTTAACAGAGGTTCACATTTCCATGACGGTTAAACACAATCAACTCAAACTCTTGTTTGTTTGTATTCATACGTGTGTGAATTGAAGGATTACTGGCTGTTACTTTTAGCTGGTGTTTCTTTATGTGTTATTGCTCAGCTAGTGATGATGAAAGAGGCACTAATTCTTTAGAAATGATCTGACTGACTGAATGTACATCAGTCACTACCAGCGTTGCCACAGTTACCTTGAAAAAGTAATATGATTACCAATTAGTAACTCCTTTAAAAGTAACTTAGTTATTTTACTGATTACTTGCATTTAAAAGTAAATAAATTAGATTACAAGTAACTTTTTAATTACTTTCAGCAGCTGCCGACACCCCCCACCGTCTCAAAATATAAATGACAACTGGTTTTTCAAAAGACTCAGTTCTGATATCTGCCTGGCCTCCTGCTGAAGCACATTTTAACCATTGACCTACATTCTTTGTTGTATTTATATCTGACTCGTAGTTTTATTATCAGATTGTTACTATTGCTGGTATTTATTTAGCTGGTTCTGTAGTTGTAGTCTGTCGTTACACTATTTATCTGTCTATTTATTTGCACTACCTGCTCTATGCAACATTTTAATTGCCCCCCATTTTAATTTGTTTGTGTTTTGTTTGAGGGAGAATGGAGGAGCGGGTAACAAAGTGGCTTTACTCGTCTTCCTTTCCAAAGTCCTGCGGGACGCTGCAATAGTAACGCGCAGTGACTTGGAGAAGTAACTTTAATCAGATTACTGGTTTGGAGATAGTAACTCGTTAGATTACTCGCTACCGAAAAAAAGTGGTCATATGAAAGTAACCGGCATCGCTGGTCACTACGGACAAATTATTTACATAAAGACGTATTCTGATTGACTGAAGTGGAACACCATGACAAACAAAGGAAACTTGCTTGTTGTACAGGACAATATCCGGCAGCCAAATGTGTCTGGAGGGAATACGCAGCTTGTCAATGCCTTCGTATTTCGCGGGGTCCCAGGAAAGCCTGTAGTCCACCCAGTGCTGGAGAGGTAGAGGGACATGATCGTCAGTCTGACTCCCGATTTCAGTGCAGTCTCTCAGTACCAGCTGATTTCTAATTACATGCTTCATTATCGGTGAAATATGCTTGAAGCACAATTATGAAAGCAGTTGGTTCCACATTGAGAGTGCAGGAATGGATATGGTTTAATCCAAGTTCATGGGGAAGGACATTTATTAACATATATGGTTATTAAGTGTCATTTGACTTGTAGAGCTTCATTGCACTTACCTGAGTGAGCCAGACATTTGTGGTCATGATCTGCTCTCTTTCATTCTGAAAATACACACGTTAGATAGAAATCACTCTCAATACGAGGTTAAAACACAAGTACAATGGACAGAGCATCAAAAACAGTGGCATTTATTTATTTCTTGTGTTTTTATTGTATTGTTTGTTTGTTTTTTCATTTTACTGCATAATTCATCTCTATATTGTCACAGTAAACCCTTTGTGTACTAAGTGACTGCATCCATGCACCCTGCTGTCAACTAATGGGCTCAAACTGTCACTATTAACGAATCAGTCACATCTTATTATCAGAGTTTGAATTTTAAGGGTCTGATATTCGTCCAGGCACTGACTGTCATATTTTTGGGGGTAACATTTCACAGTTGTCCAGTCTAGCAAAGTTAAATCTGTAGAATTTAGAGGCCTAAAGAACAGGGCAATTTAATTTCCAGTCAACAATTTGTGAGCTGTTGTTGTTATTGTATTTGAATTCTCATCACAATGTTTCCTTCCAGAAAACATGCCTGAAATAATGAAGTATTTGTCGTCAGAATACAAAAAAAATTATCCCAATTATCTGGAGCATTACAGGACCGGTTCAACTGGCTTCCTCCAACAGATTCCTCCTACTGTTAATCACAGCATGGAACAAGAAAGTGGGATTCAGCCTCCTCTGTTTTTCAAAGCTTGAGTTCTGATGCTCGCATGTCGTTTCGTCACATTGCCTGATGCGGTTACGGGTCAATGTTGACAAGCCTGTAACTAAACTTGACTGTTCACGACCCCGGCGGAGTTTCATTTGTTTTTCTTCTGCACCACTTTTGATAAATACTGACCACTGCAGACTAGAAAACCTCACCGTTTTGTAGATGTGATGACCTGTCACCGATCCATCACAGCTTCACTCTTACAGTTAGTCGGACTCTAATATTATGTTTTTTCTCTTTCAACCACAAAAACCTCGACATACACCTCACCCTATACCAAGGTAAGATTTTATTATTTTATATAAATCTTAGTCCAGATAATGCCACTGCCTAAGAAAGTCATTGAAGTCACTAAAGACCAAAATAAATAATCCATTCTGTTGTGGTAGATCAATGTCTTGTCTATGATTTGGTGTGTGAATTACAAAGTGTCAGCATCAAACACCTTTGTTCAAGCTTCTGCGTGTTTGAAATCAAGGCTTATCACTATTTGTTTTGTTTCAAACAACAAAAGCCCGTCCTTGTTTACCGTCATCTTTACAACGGCATTTCGTTTGAAGCGAAGTCAAAGATTACTGCGCTGAAATCCTCCTCTCCTCCAAGATTGCATGTTAACATGCTTGTTGGTTGCTCTGCCATCTCACCGCCATGACATACACTTCCAATAAAGTGATACCAAATAGCAATTACTCCAAGGGGTACAATGCACACCCATAAACTGGGGCTGCCTCGCTCTGCGGCTGAGCCCGGCCTCCGCTGTAAATCAAAGGGGAGTTCCTATCACTGTGGCTAAAACAGCTTTATGGCCCCTTTTAATCCAATGTGCTGAAGTTTCAATCTGGACATGACAGAGGCAGAGATCACAGCTGACCAGATCTATCTTCCACTCCATCCATCCGTTTGGAGCTACTGCCGCTCCGCAGAAGCCGCTTTGTGATTGACTGCTTCCTTAAAGCTTTGTGGCTCACGCTCCGTCTTCTAAATCAACCTCCTTCTTTCAGTGTGCCACTTGTTTGTTTGTTTGTTTGTTTTTCTGACATGCCGTCTCTTCTGAGGACAGTCAAACATATATAAATACACACATTTGGTCATGGTGTGTGTTTGTGAGAGAAAGGCTCTGTTGTCTTACCACGCTGATGAGCTGTGCTAAGGACACTTGCAGCTTGACTGTGACCCTCTCTGTCCTGTTGACAGCCGGACGAATGAGCGGATTGTAGCGGTCCTTTCCCAGCAGCCAGTTCATGAGACGCTCCTCTGAGTCAGCACAGCTGCTACCTGGTGACACAGTTTGGTTTTTAACAGCTGTACATGTAGCACATACACACCCCACACCTCTATTCACCAAGACACTAACGGTAGGCCTGTAGAGTTTGTCATCACAGGTAAAAACAATGAAATTAGAAAATGCATGTGAAGTGCATCTTCACTTTACATTCTTACACTGTTTGCCCATACACACACGCACGCATTCACCAGAAACAGGTAACTGCCATGCAAAGTGCTCATACATTATAATTTGAGCACATAATAGCCTTGTAAATTACCGTCCTTGTTATCAAGTGCCACCATTAATTCCATAATGTTCAATTTTTTTTTTAATAAATATTTTACATTTAGAGATTTGAACCATATTGTTTTTGCATTATCAAAATGGCTGTCGTAAAATAAAATAGCAAAGTCGTCCAGCTTTGTCACAACACACCTGTTCGGTGTCCTGTGCTCAATATGTGTCTCATTACAAAATGTTGAGGGACTAAACATTAGTCAGCAGAGCTTCACGGTGGCGTAGTAGGAATCACGCTGGTATAGCAAAAAAAGTAGAAATGTACCCGGGTTTTTCTTCAAGTGGATCCAAAAACAAGTCCAAAAACAAGTATTTGAAGCTAATTTGTGACTAAACTGACCTGAATGTGTGCTTGTCTATATCTGTGTTAGTCCTGTGAAGTGTTCAGGGTGGATCCTGCAGTCAGCTGGGTTTGGCTCCAGCCCCTGGTGGCCTTTAAGTGGATGTTGCTAAAGAGTGATCCCCCTACATCTGACAGTAACGCCGGCTTATGGTGGGTTACAAGCAGCTTGGTAGCTGGGAAAAAAAATTTTTTTTTACAACAAATTGAATTCATCTTTTATGATGACATCCTGTTTTTTGTTTGTTTTTTTGTGATGGATAGTAAAATTTGAGTAAACATCTCCATACACACTGACATTCAGGCTTCATGTACCCAAATTAAGAAATAAAAGTGGGGTCCAAGTGATAAGTTGGCCTTGGAATCAATTTACACCACAGTTCTTCTGCTCCTCTGTTAAAGAAAAAAAATCAATCAATACTGTGCAGAACCATGAAAGATAAGTGAAATCATTTCTTAAATCAAAAGTTTTCCTTGCTATCCAGAGAGGCAGCAGCCGTCAAGTAGTGAAACCAGGGATTGCTGTTATGGAAATTACACAGGAATGTTACAGAGGGCCTGAAGTCACTTCTAAATTGCATTTTGAACAAGGGCAGATATTTTCACAGCATGTAGATATTCAGTTTTCTTATGATCTGATCTTAAAGCAACAACCAATGGGTATATCCTTTAAGTGAGAATGAGCCAAGAATAGGCTACCAACAAATAAACTTCACCTCTGGCCTCCATGCCTGATAAATGACGCCTGAGTCGGGGGTGAAGACAAGCCCTGATTGAAATTGATGTTGGGCTCTTCTCATCTGGACCTGATTGGATAATGTGGCTCTGCCTCTTCCATTTCAATTGCATGCAGCCGGTTATTGATGCCTCCACATGGTGCGAAGTAGCTGAGTCAACTCACTCATATGAGGAGAGACTCACACCGATGGCCCACAGAAGTAGAATGGCTACTGCTATGGATGTATAGCAGCGCAATATTCATGGATGCAAAGCTTTATCAAATGTGTGATCTGTAAACCTGACACTAGGATTTAGTCTGTCTTCTTCTTGTTCCATATCAAACTGTGTGTCATGATCAGCCTGTGGCTTTCCAGGGTGTGGTGGAGCAACGGTCTGGCCCCTGCAGGTCAGCGCATGCTGCCCCAAATGTGCTTTTGTCAGTAACTTGGCTTTGGTCCCAATCAACAAAGAGGGACTTCCACATCACAATCCAGCAGATTGTGTTTTCTCAAAATCTCAGGACACCAGAATGAAACAAGCTCAGTTTTCCCCTGATGTGAAGTCCACTCATAATACCACCAGAATAGCCGTGGTCACCTTTCTGTGAATACACTCTGTGTGTAGCTGCAGGTTTAAAATGAACCACTGAGTCCTTGTTGCTCTGACATCACAATGATTGGGAATGAGGCCAGGCGTGTTCATAAAATGGTAGCGTAAACTGGTTCTGGAGTTGATAAGGTCATTCTTTGTTACCCAATATTCAACAAAAGTGGAATATATTTGAAGACTTGACATCATAATGAAGTCTGCTGTAGAATATATATATATATATATATATATATATATATATATATATATATATATATATATATATATATATATATATATATATATATATATATATATACGTGTGTGTACTTTTCCTTTTTTTTTTTAAAAAATGGCATTTATTTTTTCGTATAATTGTGTATTTTTCTTTAGATTTTTTTGTTTTTGCATAATAGTTGACATCATTTGAAACAGTCGGAAACACGAACATTTTGGTCAAGCAGAAGCCAAGGTATTCTTTGTAAAGTTTTAAGCACTAAATCTCTTTATCCGTTGATTTAAAAAAAAAAAATTTGGGGGGGGGGGGGGGGGGGGGGGGGGCACAGAGTAAAAGTATGAGAAAATCTTTTATCTAGATAATCGCTGATATGGTCAGAATGACGCCACTTGACAAAACGATGTGTCCATTTATAGCGCAGCCAATAAAAAATAGAGGCAGATAAGCCTTTATGAGTCGTGAGTAATAGTCTATCATTAAAACGTTTCAGTGCGTAAAAGAAATATTGTTTTTTACTTCAAGGAAATTATTTCTCAGCAAAAAGTCACTAGGATTATTTTGGAGTTTACGCACAGAAACTGAACGCGACTTTCATCAGTTTCGTGTCGCCGCAGAATGAAAAGAAAGTGTAACTTACATAGTAGGAGGGAGAGAAAGTACGCGAGGAAGGAGAGAGCCCGAGCCATTTTCACGGCACCATCTGGGAGTCGCCGCCCGGTGATGAAGCCTCGAAGCCGCGGAGTCCAGCGCTCCTCTCCCCGGACATGCCGGTCTTCTTCAAGGTTTGATCGCCCCGTCAGGTCTGCGCTGTGGATCCTGTTGCCCCATCGCCGGGGTAATTCATGCCAGTCCGCCCTGTGAGACTCGCCGAGGCTCCAATAAGGGCACGCGGGTCTGGTGCGCTCCGCAAGCCCGTCCTGTCCTGTCCTGTCCCCTGCAAGTCCTGCACCCAGTCTGGAATCAGCTACAAGTTTCCCCCCCAGCCTGTGCTGCTATTTAAGGTGATAGTATTTTATACTCTTATGTGCACTGCACTCGTTGTATTTTGTCCATAAACCTGGGGAAGTTTGTGCCAATCTGCATCGACCCACAGTGATTTTGTATGACTCAAGTTGCTCTCACTCGCAAATAAATGTACATATGTGCATTTTCCAATACAACACAACAGATAATATGAACGACAATCAGAATGTTTAGAAACGTTTCAAGAAAAACTGTCTGCTGCCCTCATATCTTGAGTCAGGCACCATCGCCACTAAAATTAACTAAGCGTCCTAAGCACAGATGTTGATATACGGATCTGGGCTTAATTCTTCCCCAAGCAGCCAACATTAACTTGGCGACCGAGGTGACTTGTGATCACTTGCTGACTTTACACTGCTTTGGTGAGAGTGCTCCAGCCACGACAGTAAATTACTCAGAACGTGAGATTTAGTGAGGTGAAGTCCAGTCAGACCTGCAGCAGTGCAATCTTAGTGCGGCAGATTTACAGTCACCCAGCTGCTTAAAGCCTCATTATACTGACCAGTAAAAGGACTGTATCAGGCATGAGGAACAGCACTGAGGACCCTCCTGGGGATATAAATTCAAGCTCCAAAGACTTTGTTTCTGGATCATTGCAGGCTGATCAATAAGACCTGATTAGGTTTTGACCCTTTCTTGTTTCTGAGATGGGACCGGAGACCCGACAGCCTGTTCGTCTGTTTGTGAATTCATATGTGTCAGATCTGGTGTAGATACAGAAAACAAATGCATTCTTAAATATCAAAGCATCATTGGCATCATTTCTTAATCCAATAATTTGCTTATATTCCTATATATATTCCTGTTTGCAGTCTCACAGTGGAGTGTGTGAATGTGAGTGTGTGTGACTGGTTTGTCTGTCCACGTGTGCCCTGTCATGAAATTTTAAGATGGAATTCAGGCTCCTGTAACCAGAAGTTGGATAAATAAAAAGTGCATGATGGACGATGGACAAGACAGAGACGTTAAATTTTTAAGCCTGGAATTTAAATCCAAGATATACGTTTGACTGTGTCAGTTGTAAATTATTCTTTGTAAATTGTTTTTGCGTTAGAGAAAAAAAAAAAAAAAAAGTCCAAACCAAAGAAATACCCCAAACTGTTTGCCTGCTGTCTCCTACAGGTCCATTGGTTGTGTTACAGAACATCATGTGTACATAGAGGATAAATAAACTTGTTACCATCCACAAAGTCCTGCTTGTTCATAACAAATAGGAGTCAGATCCACGGTGATGCCAGATGAACCGTCCTCCTCTTTCTAATGCCAAAGCCTCAAGACAGTTTCTATTGATGGGGTTTTTGTTTCACTGTGGGGTTTAGAAAAATTAAATGGATTACATGTAGGAAAAGATCGTTGCTGCTGAAGCAAATATTGATGCAGCCATTTATTACTCTGGCCTCTACCTTTGTAACCTTGTAAGCTTTTAATACACCAGTCAAATGATTTCATGGACTCGCTCTGGATGGTGTCATTGAAGGCTGCACACTGCATATTTTATTTTAATAGCACGGGGTTATACAACATATTTAACGCTTCACAATTGGTTGCTGTAAATGTGTGACTGTAATTATGCTATGATAAGTTTCAGGTGGACTGATCTCACTTCGCCTTTTTAGACACCTGTCCTTCTGTGAAACATGTTCAAACTGATCAGGCTGCTTTCTTCTCCCAGGAGTCCTGGGTAGTGAAACATAACAGGTCAGAAATGAACCAAAAGCCAGTTAATTATATAATTAGCAGCCTATTTCATCATCACACACCAGAATTGCAATTTAGAGGAACACCTTAACAGAAAATGTTCAATTTGAACAATATACTTCTAAAAGAGGCGCTACATTGGATTCAAGCCAAGGGTTCACTGACTAATGGAGTTTCATCTATTACGTTTCAAGGAGTAAACCATTGAATCAGTTATTTCTAAAATGAAAGCATTTTAAGCACTATGTTTTATGTCTTTACAATAGAGTCACAAAAATAGAAAAAAAAAAAGTAAAACTCCAAAAATAGCACGTGGTTTGAGGGTGAAGTCTCAACCGTTGTTGCAAATTCCAAAATAGAACCAAGTTACATCACAAGGATGTAATGTTAATGTTCTACACTCTGACCTCTGACCTCTGACCTCTGACCTCTGACTGTGGGGACAGGTCAGGGCGTCCGTAGATTGCTTTCAGATTTTCTTTTTTAATTCTTTTTCCAGTATATGCAGGTTATGCAGAACAGATTTGCTCTGGCTGTCTGACTCCTACTCCTACAGGACAAGACAATATTATTACTGTATATAGCGAAATAAAAATTTGTAACAATTATTTTTTGGATCCGGATCAACACCAACATTTTATCAGTTCTTCTTTTGATCAAAATGCACCAGCGTACAAATTTTCATGAAGATTGTCTGATTAGTTTTTGAGATATTATTATTGAGGTCTTGTTAACAGACAGACAGACAGACAGACAGACAGACAAGATGGTGGAGGTAACAATATCAACATCTACTGCGTCCACATTCCAGTTTGATCCGGAACAGAGTCTCTTCAGGGAAAAAAACGTTTTGTTTAGGTGACGTGAACTCTCCCACGAACTCTGAGGGTTGTTTAGTGTTGCCTGCCTGTGTAACAAATTTCCATATTAATAATATTTGAGGTCAGCTGAAACCATCAGCTCATTTATAATCACAGCCAAACACACTTGTAAGGTCAAAATACAGCTTATCATTGGGAGCAGCTTTCTTTTTTCTTTTTTTTTGCCAGCTGTTGCTTTGCTCTATGTGTTTGTGCTTTTAATGCCATTCTTAACTATAATCTTGCTTTCACCTTTTGCTCGTTCAGTTTAAAGAAAAAAAAAATTTTGTATACCTAAGTTCTTATCAAGAACTTTGATTAATCTTGCATCTAAATGGTGCCCTATTAAAAACATGTCCTCGCCAGTCTTTCTCCACCTCTATACCACTTTATCTAACTCAGGAACACAAAGAGCCTGACCCCTGCTGAACAGACCCTCGACACTCCAGTCCAGACCCACTGTCAATAAATGAAAAAGAAAAGCAGTGGTTCAGAAATATAGGAAGCAATCAAATCAAAGCATATATTATCTGAAGGGCATGTTGTCTGAATGCCAGAATGCTTATATATCTGCAGAAACTCCGCCGCTTTCATTAGAATGTGCTGTGTCAAATAATCAGCACAAGCAGCTTTTCGCTCACGTCTCCAAATCACATTAACCATGTTGGGAAGTCTGTAAAAACAAGGAAACAGCCCTGAAAATGAGAATCATCGCTGGCAGACGAACAACATCTGAGTGCTTCACATTTCTGTGGAGCTGAATACAAATTAGTGTTATTTCTAGCAAAGACACCCAGTTCACCTTATTTTTGTTTCACATGTAGAATCTTACTTTTTGTATTGTTTCACATAATAAGCTCTGCAAAACTAATCTAATGTGCTTTTTCTAACCTGCAGGAGCTTGAAGGTATATGACTTTGCGAAGATGAAAGCTGCAAAACTGCTTGTTTACGCGTTAATGAATCACATTTCAAACGACACTGCTCTTTAAAAGTGTTCATTAAAGTGCTAAAAGCTGGAGCATCATGACAGTCTGACAGAGGATCTGTTGACACACTGACAGACAGGCGGTCGGTGTGTGTGTGTGTGTGTGTGTGTGTGTGTGTGTGTGTGTGTGTGTGTGTGTGTGTGTGTGTGTGTGTGTGTGTGAGAGATCTTTCTTTGTGCCAAAGGTGAAATGGCTAATCAAAGAATTGCTGCTGTTGCAGTACCATGTTGCACCACTGCAAACCCACCCTGTGAGGGATATATATCAAGCAGGCAGTTCATTACCTGGAGTGCTTGGTCCCTGTGCCAGACAGCCTCAGCTTCACGTGAAGATATCGATTAGCCCCCATGCATCGCCTGCAGCGGGATCAGCACGTCTCACTGCTTCATGTAAGATGCTTTGGGGTTATGACAATACTACAAATATTTCTCTGTGGGCATTTAAAGAGACTTTCCTTATGTGTTCATGAGGGTTTTAGTTCTTGTTTCCCTTCTGAACATTGCTTCACATAGAGGTCTTCCCATGACTTAGGTGTGTAATTACACTGTGAACTACAACAGCAAATCTTAATTCAAGAAAACTATTAATGTATTCATCCCAAAACGTCTGGGAACAATGCGTGTTACTTCTCTCCAAAACAAACTGTTATTGGAACTCGTCTGTTGTAGGTGTTCCTAATTCTGTGAAACACTTTGATATACAATTTCAATTTATTCCTTATTCTTAGTTGATTTTATATCTTCACAAAAATGTTGACCACATAATAGATTAACCATGAAGAGATTGCATGTATTCTCGTAACAACTATTGGGGTTTAATTGATGTCAGTCCACCATCAAGTAAAAATGACTGTTGTTTTAAGCTTCAAGTCAAGTCAACTTTATTTATATTACCACTTTAAAACAGCTGTGGCTGAAGCCAAAGTGCTTCACAATAAAAGACAAAATAAAAAAAATTACAATAAAAGAGTAAAAACAGTGAAATACAGTAAAACAAACAATAAGATTGGCAACAATAAAACCAGGCACAGAGTCTCAAACATGGTTAAAAGCCAAGGAATAAAAATGTACACCCAAATGCATGTTTATGGACGGTGGGAAGAAGCTGGAGTGACCCAGAGATGACACCCTAACCCAACCCGAACTCTAACCCAAAATATTTGCACTATGATGCGACAGTGCAAACCACTGCACCACCATACGGCTTAACAGCAGTACAGACAATCTAATTATACATTCAATAGTCTGTACATTTTCACTTACTTAATACACACTTGGGTCTTACTTCTGAGATGCAAAAGCCTTTACTTGCAATGAAAAGTAAAGTAAAATAAAGTAAAGTAAAATGGTAAAAACAAAAATACAATTACATTCTCTGCATTCCAAGACAAATGAATAAAGGTTTCTACGTCTTATCTGCCAGCTTTGATATTTACTTAGTTGTTGTTTTTCTTTATATTTTGCAAGTTCATTGAACGCTTTGTTCTTTCTTCATATCTGGTCTTTCTCAGCCATATTTAACTGAGTTTATGACTTCATACATTTGAGTCTCTTGAGCCTGATAATATCACCACAAACCCAATAATTTTGTAATGATTGTTTGCTAAACACAGTTTAATGTCACTCACACCGGACATTAATGTTGAAACAATGGAAATATGTCCGGTTGATTCCTTTCTCAGAAAATGTTTATTGAGTAGTTTAAACAACTTTAAAAGATTAACTTGAAAAATTGAGTTGACAGTTTCCTCCATGATGCTGTGGTAGTACGTGAGTTGTTAGAGTGGCAGACATACTATCTTTTTCCCTTCTGCTCAGCCTGAACCTTCAAAAAGCCAAAGTCTGCCGCTGTAAAAGGCCTCATACCAAAAAATAATGACTTAGTTTGTCCCTGAAAGCGTATCACTTCTGCATGCTTCTTTTTAGTGGTGGTGGTGCTTAAAACTGGAATTACATCAGAGGACGTTTTCACGGACGGTGCTTAAATCAACTCTATATTTCCACGATGAGGCCAAGTTGTTCACACAGAGCAATTTTCCCAAAACAGCATGCAAAATTAATAAATCGAAATTGGAAGGCAGAATAAAAGTATGTGATTAGTGTCCAGTGGAGGGTCTTATCTCTGCAGTCCATATCTGACTGTCAGACTGAGCAGTCAGTAATGAAAAGTCTCTCGAGAAGACAGATCATCATGTTCATTAATCTGTTTTACCTCCCTGCGATAGACAGCAAGGTGAGGCCGCTCTTGAATGCAGTGTCCAGAATGTCATGCAGCACGAATGACGATAGATGTTTTTTTATATGACACCAGCTGATTGAGCAGAACTTGATATGACCCCAGAATCTACACTGCACAGCCGGAGGTGTTTTTTTTTTTTTTTCTACAACTCATGGAACGGGATATTAAACCACACCTGTCCTCAGACGCAGCCCCACAAATCTTGAATGGATCAATTGGTCTGTACCATCTCTGATCCCCCCCCTCTTTCTGCCAGGAGCCTGATTTACAGGTGTCCTTCTCCTCCTGTCCACAGTCAAGGAGCTTGTCAGGCTCTTTATCTATTTGTCGCCTTCTCCAAAGTGGACTGAAATTCAGAAATCAGTGTTTGTAACAGATTCTGAACTGAGATGCTGACGGAGCAGGAACTGGGGAAAAAGAGATGTCATACGTTGCTGCTGTTGTTTACTGACACAAACATGTGCCTTTTAAACTGTATTCTGAAGACAGCATAAATATCTCTGAGAATGTGCATCTAGTAGTGTTTTAAAGTGTTTTTGTTGCACAAATCTACCACAGATACCTTTTTGTGTGTAATTTACATGATGGACTGGCATTCTAAATACATTTTTATCCAATTTGTCACTGTGAGGTGGTTTTACAGGAGCGCTGTTTACCAACATGCACAATCACAGCTCAGTAAAAATCAATGTTTTTTGTCCTATATGAGATCTTAATGTACTCATAACGTTGTGTCCAATAACTACAGAAAGCAACCCAAGCGAAGCAAAGCCATACAAACATTATCCGTAAATCTTTTTTTTCTTTTCTGCTTACTCTGTTACAACAAGGAATAAGGTGTTGGGATTAAAGGAAATGCATAGATGAAAGCAAGCAGCCAGAAATGAGGACGTAGAGGTTCACAGGAAGTGGTGCAAGACATGCATTGAGGTTGATGGGCTGCAAATGGTGCTGCAGCAGACCTTTAAAATTCTACCCTGCCTTCAAAGAGAAGAGTGAAGAGCGAGTTGAGGTAAAACGGACCTGGTTAAATTGGGAAATACGTCTTTCATTATCATATGGTAAAGTCAAACCTGTTATAAACCTGCATAATGTACACATCTTGCAGTTTTGGTTGAGAAAATATCATTCATATATGCACCGTATGTGTCTAAACGTGAAGATTTGTCAGAGTGTAGTTCATTTATCCATATCTGGTACCATAACTGGTATGACACACAGATTCCTGATTTTATTTTACCTTTGACACAACTGCATAACTGAGCAGACCAATAAGATTTATATGAATATAACGTAAAATCATTTATATATTTTCATCTTAATTTACCACCGAAGAGAAGAGACTGCTCATCATGAAAGATGTTTGCCTGTAAGGACAGCTGACCACTGCCTTGCCTATACAAACCTTCCGTGCACTCGGTTCACTTTGGAAATGTAATCTTCTGTCTGCTACTGATTTTTACATCATGAAAAATCCTAATGTAAAATTCAATCCCCCTGAGCTCATCTGTGGCGAGCAGGAAGAACAGGAGACGTTGGTCCAGGACAGATGTAATTATGATGGCAAGGATTGAGAATGCAACTCTGGCGTTATGGACGTTGGGAGCTAAGACCCTCTGCAGGAGCTCATTGTGGGGTCAGAGCTGTGCAGATTCAATCAACGGCTATGAGACCACAGAGAGGACTACCTGAGCCCAACAGGAATGAGAGGAAGCAGTGAGGCGGTCCCCAGGGGAGGATACCAAGAATTAAACAAGCTTCAGTCCATTGTTGGAGGTAGAAATAAGACTTAGGTCTTACTGAGGAATACCTTTTTAAAAAAAGTCTAAGCTGCTTTATGATCGTCCATTTTTATCTATGAGATTTAAGTGAAATGGGAAGCTTGTGTGTCCATCAGTGAACTCACCCAAAGATTCCTTCTGGAATAATGAAGAGAACGCCTGTGAAGTCTGTTCCTGAGTAAACAGCCGAGATTGATTTTGCTTTCCTGGAGGTTTCATGACGCAACCGTATCCTTTTAGCTGTTACTCACTGGATATGTGGGGTTAATGACATCTGTATGTTCGGCCGGGATTATGTCTGTGTGATTCAATTTGGTGGCTGTGTTACCATCAAACCAACTCTCTGGGGAGCCAGATTGGGAGGAAGAAGCCTCCCTGTCATCCACAGTACCCAGGAGGTCGACAGAAGCTCTCATCATCATCATCATCATCATCATCATCATCATCATCATCATCATCATCATCATCATCATCATCATCATCATCATCATCATCTTCACAGAGATCTCACCCTGAGGGGGTGGTTTCAGATGGTGCAGTGACTGATTGCTGCATGTCTGTCTGGACCAGCTGTTAATGATGCAGGGCAGGGGTAATCAACTAACCAGAGGCAGCATGGCTGGTACTTACCCCAAAATAAGTGAAACAGATTGGATGTGAAGCCGCATTTCCCACGTGGAGATCCGACCATCCATCAATTAGCTGAAAGCAAATACACCCAGGTAGAGGATAGTTTGTCACTGGGGGTGAGGCTGTAAAGTCTCTCAACAGAAAATGCCTTCCAATATGTTCCTGTATTTGTCTTGCATATTTTAGTCTCATCTGGAAATATGGGATTTATTTATTTTTTTTTTTTCAAAAACAAGATGATTGCGTGATGACAGAAAGCTGTTTGTCACTGTATAATATTTGATACGTCTTCAGGTTAGGTGGCAAATAGATATTTAAACACTGTTACATTTCCTATCCACAGCAAGCTCTCCAATCAGTCGCTTAATCAATAAAAAAAAAAAGAAGTTCAGTGTAAAGAAATTACACAAGGCTCTTTGATTTGAATAAGAAGAAAACCTTAACTTTTTAGAGCAATATTCAGTGTTGACAAGCTACTTGAACTTGTATCATTGTCACTTGTATGTTCCAGACAAGTACTTTACTTCAACAAACACACACAGCTACAAATGCAGGATAACACAAGACATGAGAATAAACACTCGGAAAAATGTTATCATAAAGGGGGTAATAAATCATAAATGCCTAAAATGTTGTTAAAGGAATTTGAAAACGTAAAATGTATTCAATATAGGTGTTTTTGCCCAGATAAACTGAGAGGAGAAGATTTAAAATATATACTGGGCCAAAACCAGTCTGAGCTTTGTAGACAATCAGTGGGATTCTGAATTCAAGTCTCTGAGACAGTGAGAACCAATCACGAGGGAACGACCCTCACGGGAGGCGCCAAAGATTCATGGGGGGGTCGGAACGCAATCTTGATTTTTAAAGGGTATAACATTTCTTTATGTTTTAAAATAGTAGAGTCAGCATTTAATTAATCTATGTCAGTAGACTACAAAGTCGAAGCACTTACATTGGAAATATATTATTTATTTAAAAAGACATTTTGGCGGCGTAGTTTGGTTTGTAGAGCGGTCGTCTCCCAAAAGGGAAGGTTGCAGAATCCATTCCCATTTCAGCCTGCCTACACGCCGAAGTGTCCTTGGACAAGACACTGAACCCCAAACTGCCTGTGTGAATGCAGTGTGAGAGTGAGTGGTTGGTGGTGGTTGGAGGAGCCGATGGCGCAGTCTGGCAGCCTCGCCACCGTCAGTCTTCCCCAGGGCAGCTGTGGCTACATACGTAGTTTACCACCATCCAGCATGGAGTGGAAGAATAATGCAATGTAAAGCGTCTTTGAGTGTCAAGTAAAGCGCTATATAAAACCAATGTATTAGTATTATTAATAAAAAAAAAATATTTAAAAGTGTCTGCAATACACACAAAGGTACACTCGCAAAGTAAGCAGCAGGAGAAATCAAGCGCATCAGGCTGCAGAGAAAAATGAATCGGTCAAAAAAACAAAAGTGTACTAGTTATGGTCCCCCGGCTAGCTCAGTTGGTAGAGCATGAGACTCACAATCTCAGGGGTTGTGGGTTCAAGTCCCACGCCGGGCGTCACCTTCCCGTGGGCTCACCACCTGCAGGAAAGTTCTTAATCGGTGCATTGTGATCTGGGTGACAGTGCTCAGACTGTCACTCCCGGAAATGGATAAGTGGAAGAAAATGAATGAATAGTTATGGTTTCATAGAAGCAAGGGGCAAAATTAGAGCTTCCTTCATCTTTAGTTCTGAAAAACTGTTGAATGAATGCTTGAAACTGCAAACCACCAAACACCCTGAGACGGTGTGTAAACCCAAAGAGTTTATTCTCAGAGAAAAGGAACTCATCCTTACAGAATAGAATCAATAGAGAATAGATAAAGAATCTGTATTACACATATAGTGTTTTTGTGAGGTTCTTTCAGTTTACAACGTGAGAGTCCCTCAAGAAAAAGGCTTGGAACCACTGATTGAAGAAACCAGAGCAAAGTTGGACTCAGTTTAATAAACTGCTGGAAATTATTCACCAATGTCATTTTATGTTTTATCAGTTCACTACATTTAATTGAAACTTACATATCAGCCCAGAGAGTTTGAGATGCCATGGTCACTGTGAGTACAAATAAAGTAGTGGTGTTACCTCGACAGTAAAGGAAAGGAAAATCTTCCCCGTATCAAACGTTTCCCACAGGAATACCTCATGTGGCATCAAAACACGGTCGGTCCCCCAACCAGCATGGCTGTCCACTGCTATGCTGCGGCAATACATGTGCTTCAAAAATAAGTTGTTTTCAAACTTATTCATCCACGTATTAATGCTTCATTTTCTATGTATTTACTCAAATTGCCTTCACAGCTCTACAGAAAGCTGTAAATGTATATTAAATACAAAAATCAGGTGGTAAATCAGTGACATGTTGGCCAATATAACATCCAGCACCAGAAACTAACGTCTGACTGAGAACTAGTGTTGTACGAAAACATGCTGGTTTTCCCATAGAACAAACTTACTTGCTCCGAGCTTCACAAAATCATCAATCCACACTCGTCTGACCACAAATACAAAGTGTTTAACTTCTCTCCATGTTGATAACAAATGTTGAGGTTGTGTGGATTAAACACTTGACACTTCTTCTGTAATTCAGAGCAGACTAGGTACTTTATTGTAAGTGTGTCTTC